>NW_005842358.1:975655-982799 GCF_000455745.1 Alligator sinensis
CTGTGGGACCCCACTTCCCACACCCTTCCAGGTCAAAACCGACCCATCCACCACGACTCTCTGGGTGCGACTCTCCAGCCAATTCGCCACCCACCGGACTATGTAGTCATCCAAGTCACAGCCTCTTAACGTGTTTACCAGTATGGGGTGGGATACCGTATCGAAGGCCTTCCTGAAGTCTAAGTATACGACATCCACCCCTCCTCCTGTGTCCAGGCGTTTCATAACCTGGTCATAAAAAGAGACTAGATTAGTCATGCATGATCTGCCTGCTACGAACCCGTGCTGGTTTCCCCTCAGCATAATTTGTCCTGCCGGGCTCTCGCAAATGTGAGCCTTGATAATTTTTTCAAAGATTTTGCCAAGGATGGAGGTGAGACTGACAGGTCAGAGCATGTATTTGCTGCTAAGCGCACAAAGGTCATCCTCCCGCCTAACAAACAACTGAATTATTTACTAACAAGGTGTGGCAGGTGAGGTAGGCAGGTGGACTGTCCAAGACAGGTGGGTAGGCCAATGCAGAGGGTGGCCTCAGGATGGCCCCCTGTCACAGTAATAAACTGGTTAAGTCCTGCCAGTGAAGGATAAAAGTACCTGAACTGTATGGCATATCATCAACAAACAAAAAATGAGAGGAAAAACATCATTTACAAACAAGGAAACTAAAAAACTCAACCTGGGCCTGCCAGTAATTTTGTAGCAGTCACTGGTAAAATTTTCAAAATCATCTAGCTAACTTTGGAGTCTAAACTGTTTTTCATTTAAACTTCTAGAGATTTAGGAACTTTTCAGAATTTTAACCAGAATGCTTAAGATTCTTAGAATAGGAATTGGCTTCTTTCAGTAGTTCATCAAAAATTGAATGTTTAAAAACACAATGCCTCTAAACCTGATTGATAAAATGGTCTGTGAATGGTGAGAACAGTTCTTCAACTCTTGGCAGTTTGCCAATGGGAAAGTAGTAATGGATGTTTCATTAAGAAATGGAATAGCTTGGAATGCTTGTTGTATGTGTTCAAAACCTAATTTTAGCACAGAAGTTTATCATGCTGAACTAATTGGTTTCTTTGGATCTTCCTGTGCTCTATCCTGTTTTGACCAGTTTGCAGATCCTGTGATAAATGTAATGATTACATTTCCTTAGATTTCCTTATTTTGGAAAGAAGAGAGCACTTTCAATACTATCTACTTCGGCCAATTAAAGAAAATGGGTGAAATATTTTTTTACCCTATTTTTTTTCCAACTTGGAAATGTTAGAATTAGAAAGAGACCCATACTTTGAAACAAAAAAAAATTAATTTGGACAAGTACCATTAATTTTTTTCCCCCTGAAATTCATCACTTGTCAAATTCAGGGACTTTTATTAAAAAATGTCCATGAAGGATTCATTTTAAAGAAAGTTCTCTTATAAAAATCTTTCAGATGAAAAATGCTCAACCAGCTCTGGATTTTAGCATCACCACTTCTCATAGCAATCAGGTATTCTCCTTTGACTCCCACTAGGATCCCTATTATTTTGTATGTGATAGTTAAAAATATGACATTCTCCACCATTTCTGTGTTGAAATTAAGGCTTCAACTTTTGGGTGACAGAAACAAGTGTCTCTCAATATGAAAAAGTCTCTCTCCTTTTCTTGTTTCTTGATAATTTAAACTGTTTCAAGCTTAGTTTAAAAATAAAAAGCCAATTCTGTAAAATACAATATAACAATCAGCCTGTAAATTCCAGATACCCCGGAGTGGTGTATAACATACCTGAAAGGAATCAAAGTAATTGATTTGGGAACTCCCTCTGATTTTTATTATATCTTTCTTCACTTATCTTGGCTCATCTCGGGTTTTGTTCTTTTACCACTTTTAGGACCCTATTTATTAAAAATGTAAATTACATTTAAGTTTACAGAGTCTACATCCCTACTAGGTTATGATAAAATTCCCAAGAAATGATGCATCAAATACATTTGGGGCCAAAATGCTATGGACAGCTGGTGGGGCTGGAAGATCTGCTCCAATAAAGGTATCATGCCAGGAGTGCTTGAGCTATAATAGAAGCATTGACACATTGGTGCAGTGATTTTTTTTTTCATAAAAGCTAATTAATGGAAAAAGCTGCCTTGTTTCCTGCTTATCTTACATATCACATACACTGACCAAACCTTCTGTAGTACAACCAGAGTGGAAAAATAAAATAAGGGCCTCAGTTCATGTGAAGAGTATTAAAATACTAGTCATTAAAATGCTAAAAGGACTGCCTGACTTGAATCCCAGATTACTGCTTTTGAATTATTGGTAATCTTTTATTTGTGAACATGTAAAACTGGACATGATACCCAGTTGTGACACATCACCACTTCTCATATCATGCCTTGTATAAAAATAAAGCTTGTGATGAAGAAGAAATTAAGACATCTACAGACTGCTCCAGTTTTGGCATGTCAAATAGGACTCAGCATGGGAACTGTAAAAATGCTATTGAAAGCAGAGAATACACTAATAATTTTGCTTGCTTATTTCAAATTGTGGTACATGGAGGCTGTAGTCAAAGATCAGGCCCATATTATGATAGGTTCTGCAAAGAAGAGCTATTACCTTTCCATATCAAAATGTACAAGACAGCTCCCTAACTTATATTACATAGTTCATGGAAAATTACTTCAACTCCATTATTTTCACAATATTACAGAAGCCATGTTCACCATAATATTCTGTTTCTGCACTGGTAATGTTGGTGGGAGTCCTGGTAGTACGCTATTTACACACATTGAGAAAATAACAGGATTTACAACAGCTGGAAATTTGTTTTTTACTGCCATGATATATATTTTTGTTGGAGTCTTCGGTAAGGTTAGGAACATCTTTCTACGTATTTCACCTGTCCTTTCTATGGTGAGGTATTTTATTTAGTGCCAATCCTTATAAATACTGCAAATTTCTGTAGACAATCATGTAACTTTTGAAATATATTTTCCAAGTGTTTTCATATCCCTAGTGTCTATTTATTACAAATATTCAACCAAATAAACTGACTTTCAAAATAGTTTAGCAAACAGAGTATTGTAGAAACAAATGATCAATTTGCATCACAAACTTAATTCTGTTAGGGACAATCATCATACTACATGACCTCTGAGTCTAACAAAAAGTCTACATTTCAAAGTTTCATTATTGAACTATCACTAAACCATGCTACTCACAGAAACTAGCAAAATATATTTTAGTAATGAATAGATTCAAAGAAAGTTGAGACTGAAAGAGGCAAACACCATTAGTCATTGCAAATTACTCAGACATCTTTGAGATGCATTATCTGGGTGTCCGTGCTTAGTATAGTCTTTGGCTGTGTGAGTCATGCATGCATCTGAGGTCTTATCTACACTAGGCTGCTTCTCCTGGGAGAGCTTCTGGCAACAGACTGCACCTACTACTGGAAAGCTGCCAGAGCACATTCAGATCCTGGCAGATTCTAGCAGCTCTGTGTGGTTAGCAGTTGTGCTGACAAGGCACAAAGTGCACCCTGGAAAGGCACCAGTTGCTGAAATGACCTCAGTGACCAGCAGATGGTGCAGGTAAGTCTAGATGCACCTTCCCTCAGCTGGCCGGTGGAATAAATAAAGCCTCCTGTCAGTTGGAAAGGTGAAGTTGCTTTCCCAGGTCTATTGTTACAGAGCAGCGTGGAGCCAGACCTAAGATTTCATAGATTTCATAGACATTAGGGCTGGAAGGGACCTCGGAAGATCATCGAGTCCAGCCCCCTACACAAAGGGCAGGAAGTCAGCTGGGGTCATAGGATCCCAGCAAGATAAGCATCCAGTTTGCTCTTGAAGGTGTTCAATGTAGGCGCTTGAAACACCTCCGGTGGCAGGCTGTTCCAGACCTTGGGGGCTTGGACAGTAAGGAAATTCTTCCTTATGTCCAGCCTGAAACGGTCTTGTAGTAGTTTATGACCATTTGACCTAGTCGTCATCCCTTGGGGCGCTCTGGTGAACAAACGTTCCCCCAGATACTGGTGGTCACCCCGATAAACTTATAGGTGGCCATCAGATCACCCCTGAGCCTGTGCTTTTCCAGGCTAAAGAGCCCCAGGGCTCTCAGCCTGTCATCGTAGGGTCTGCTTCCTTGACCTCTGATCATGCGCGTGGCTCTTCTCTGGACTCTCTCAAGCTTCTCCACATCCTTTGTGGAGCCCAAAACTGGACGCAGTACTCCAGCTGCGGCCTCACTAAGGCCGAGTACAAGGGGAGAATGACATCCCGGGATTTGCTTGAGAAGTATCTATGGATGCAAGCCAGCGGGTTTTTTTTCCCCAAGGTGGAGAACCTTGCATTTATCGGCGTTGAACACCATCAGATTCTCGTCTGCCCACTTGCTGAGCCTGTCCAGGTCAGCCTGGATAACCCGCCTGTCCTCTGGTGTGGATGCTTTGCCCCAAAGTTTGGTGTCATCGACGAACTTGGCCAGTCCGCTTCTGACTCCAGTGTCCACATCATTAATGAAGATGTTGAACAGTATGGGTCCAAGGACAGAGCCTTGGGGGACCCCACTGGTCACAGGACACCATGATGAGTGACTTCCATCAATTACTACCCTCTGGGTCCCACCACAGAGCCAATTTTCCAGCCAGTGGATCGTGGAGGACCCAAGGCGACAATTGGCCAGTTTCTCCAAGAGGTGATCATGGGAAACCAGATCGAAGGCTTTTTTGAAGTCAAGATATATGACATCAATCTCTTCTCCCTTGTCCAGGTGATAGGTCACCTGGTCATAGAATGAAATGAGATTGGTCAAGCAAGACCTACCCACAAAATTATGCCATGGGTTAAAAGTGTTTCAGCTCATCACAATTTTAATCTAAACACCCTAAAATCTAGAGAAACAAATGTGTGATGTGATACTTATATACACCTGAACAAGAAGAAACCTGTACATTGGTAGTGGAGACAGTTTGTTTCAAATGTGACAAGATGCACAAGTACTATAAAGCTACTGCAAATGTATATTTAGTACTATGAATTAGCTTAAGTATGGTGCCGGAAAGTTAAAATATCATCAACTGAACTGCAACTAGATGATTTCCAGTCCTCTGATACCAGGACTGCACACACACACGGCATCTCCAATAGTCTTCCTAAGTTCACACCAAGGCTCTCTCTCCTCCATCCCTCTGTGGAGCTTAAATGTAGATTCCTGCCTTGAGTGAATGTTACTGACAGTGAATAATTTCTGTTATCTATAAAGCATATTTCAGTGTATCCTGTACCAGTCTTGTGAAAAATTATAAGAAAAGAAAAGACATAGATATGGGAGCCCTGACAAAAATAGTGACTGATTTTTCCCAACCATAAAATAAAATATTTGCTTAAATGCATCTAAGTTGAGTCCGCCTGAAGTTATTTTTCTATTTAATCTTTCAACTCATGATTACTGAGAACAGCATTGACTAACTTTTGTCCTACACAAGGGTATTCCCCAGAATCTGTCCCTCCTTCCTTCTGTTTATTCAGCAGTTATATTATCCTAGACATGCAGGAAAACAAACAGACAAAGTGCAAGGGATATGCTTAAAGAGGCTACAACTTTATTCTCTTACATTACCTGGGAAATATCCTGCAATAACATCCTGTATGGGTCACCATTCCTTCCTTAATCATTTTCCCCTTGGTGGACAGAACTTTCTTCTCATTGTACCAAGTAGTAGGAGTCCCAACTACCCCAGCTTCTTGAGGAAACACCTTCTCCTAAGATCACTTCCAGTTCCGAATCACCTAAGAAACACTGGAGATCTGCCTCAATGAGGCATCAGTAATTATCTTGGTTTCCTCTGCCAGCCCCTACCAGATTTCCAGATAGTAGGGGTGTGTGAAGTAGGCAGTATTCAATTTGGATTCAGATTCGGCCCGATTCGGGGGACAGTGATTCAATTAGCTGATTCAGATCACTGTCCCAATTCAATGTTGCCAAATCTGAAACTGAAGATTCAATTCTGATTTGGAGAATCAGCAATTCAGCCATAGCTACAGCTTTATATGTTTTTTCTATATACCTCGAGGAACCAGGCACGGCTTGTGAACACAGAGAGTGGGAAGGACAGTGTGTCCCATGGGAGCATGGGGGGGGGGGTCCCCTGCATGCTCAGTGGTGGACCCAGAAGTGGACCAGAAATACTTCTGGTCCACCGCCAAGTAAGCGGGGGACTGCCCCTGCGCCCCCCTGGCTCAGTGATTAGCCATGGGGAGACCCCAGGTGTGCCCCCAGACTCAGGAGGCACTGAGTTGGGGGGAAGGGGGGGTCTCCTGTGCGCTCCACCGTGGACCCAGAATTCTTCCAGGTCTGCTGCCGAGCATGCAGGGGATGCCCCCACCCGTGCTTCCATGGGACAATCCATCCACCCCACCCTCTCAGCATTCATGAGCTGCTCCTGGTACCTCAAGGTATGTAGAAAAAACATATAAAGCTGTGTCTGTGGCCAACTCATTTAATCTCTCCGAATCGATTCAGAGAGATTAATGGGTTTCCTGATTAGATTCAGATTCAGAGATTCAGCCACTGAACAGGGCCGAATCTCCTTTTAATTGAATCAGTGACCAAAGTTTCACACAGCCTTACCAGATAGGTACGTTTTCTTTCTAATTGTGGCCAGAAATATATATACTCTTGTAATGGGGCCTTTCTTCCAAGGCCAAAATGGAGAAAGGGGGTTAGGGGTTCCTGGGCTCCCCTTTACTCCCCCACTTTCTCATCCTCCTCTTCCCACCACCCCTCACTTCCACACTCCTTTGTGGTATGCTAGTTTGTCCCTTCCCTTTGTGGTGTTCCTTTGCCTGTTTCCTTTGTTATTCACCCCCACCTTCCCCTCTACATTTCCCATATTATTTGTTTTCCTTTATTTACACTTTCTTGTACTGCTGAATTTAACTAGTTGCCAGAGGAGCCCGAAACAAGATGGCTACCAGGTCCAGGTGCAGGCAGTCCCTGATGGCCCAAGGGCAGAAATAGAAGCGTCAAGTGACCCAGGGCACCCTGTATATGTCTAAGCCTCAGGCCTGAGCATGATTCTAGCCATAGGAGCCACAGGGGGAAGGAACTTCATGGACAGACAAAAGGGACTGAATTCTGTGTGAGGAAGAAGGGACTCAGAGTGGCAG
>NW_005842358.1:982809-993138 GCF_000455745.1 Alligator sinensis
CCACTGAAATCCTGTATTGTGGTCCAGATAATTTCTGGAGCCTTTTCTATCTTTGTTTATGGCTTGGAGAATGCCATCCCATGGTAAGGCAAACCTTGGGTGGGCCATTTTTGTTTTGAGCTGAGCATGTTCCTATGGTTTTGGTGATTTTTGTTTTGGGTGGTCTGGACTACAACTGTAGGGGAGGCAGAGACCACTAAAAGGGGTGCTTGGGAGACATGCCAAATTTCAAATGCAAATGAGAAGACAGAAGATAGACACTGGGGGATAAGGTCCAAGCCCAGAAGAACAAACCTTGTCGGGGACTGAAAGATGGTGGCAGAACTCAGGGAAATGGGCACTTGAGCTCAGGGGCACACCCTGCTAAATCCAAAGCTTTGAGGCCTTGAATAGTGGGCTCTGGGATAGAGTGTACAGGTGGAGTGAAAATGGAATGAAGCCAGGAGTGCCTTGGGTCAGACTATGGTTCAACTCCCGAAGGACTCCTCACCGTGGGCAGTCTTCCCTGTTGATTTGTTCTATCAAGACATGGCAGGTGAGCATACCAAGGGGGAGAGCTGGATGGGGCAAGGGGAGCTAGCAGGAAAAGGTCCCTAAGGTCGGGTATGCCATGTGGAACCTTGTGAGTGGCATACAACTTCCTAGTCAGAGAGGCATATCTGTTAGTCCCTGGATAACTTAGGTGTATTTTGGTGTGCGATTAGCAATCCTTCCTGATTCTAATGATTCACCCATCTTTTGACCTTGTCAGTCTGTGGTTCCTCCCACATTACATATACTACAGCATTTCAGATCAGATTAGATGTTAGCCAGTCCCAGGAAATAATCCTAGAACTGTCTCAAATATCTTATAGCCCCTTTCAAATTTCACAATATGCTTTCTGACACAGCCGTGAAGTGAAATGTCCTTTTCAAAGGAAACTCCCTTTCTCTCCTGTGGAAAGAGTGGCCTGGTGCTAGCAAGTTCAACTCTAGTCAAGTTTGTGCTGCCGAGAAGGGAAAATCCCAAACTCTTCACATTCTTGTACATATACTTCTGCCTGTTTATTCACTTGTTATATTGAGAAATCAAGAGAAAAATAAGAACACACTCAACAGGTGTATGATCTAGGTCAGGCACTTAAGGAAGGCTCTATAACTAGACTCAACTGGAATTTCAAATTCTGCAGTGCATAGCATAGCCTAAAGAAGGGATAGTTCAATCTTTGATACCTGTAGGTCTCTCTCTACATACTGTATTGGAAGCTATTAAAGCTCTGGCACAGAGGACAGAGCCAAAGTTGGAAGTCTGTCTACCACTCATTACTATGCCAAAGAATTAGGTTACTAAAAATGAAGAATCTCTGTCCACAATGACAGAGCAAGAGATTTAGATACAGAAACTGACATTACCACAGCTTCATCAGCTATTAAAAAGGATAATGGTTTTTTCCCTGTTGACTTTCACCTAACCTGCTCAGGCAGTGGCTATATACACACTGGAATTCTCCCAGATTTGTCTTCCTACTAGAAAAACTTATTTGGAGATGTCTGTGGAAACTATTCATACCCCTTTAAGAGCAGAATTTGCAGTGCTGATGTCCTATGCTCAGGGCCCCCTGTGCACACATCTGAGCATACTCTTCACTCTCCCTCAGTCTGCTCAGAGACAGATGGAAGCAGTGCAGAGGGCAGCCCTGATTGGCTCACCCAGACTGCTCAGAGTCAGCCTGTGTCTCCATGCAGCACAACGTGGGATTGTGTGCCCTTCTTCCCACCCAGCTGGAGCAGCAGATTCCAGCAAGTGACACTATCTCCTGGAGGAGAAAGGAGGGCCAAAGCCTAGGATGCTGGAGGACTGTGCTATGGCTTCTTTCAGAAGACAACATGTACAAATATTCACTCTCCCAGGAGAAATTCTCCTCGGAGTGATTTAACCCTGGTTGCTCCCAAGGTATTTTTTTCCTAAATCAGCTATTTTTGCTTTGGAAGAAAAATCCTGATCATCCGTACACTTGTGGTTACTCCTGGGAGAGCAGTGATTCTCCCAAGAAACACATTGCATCCCGTTCTCATCCTCCCAAATTCAAAGCTACTGCCAATCTAATACCACCTGCAGATTCTCCCACAGTGGGAAAAATTCTTGGAAACCTGGCCTTTTTTGTACTATTAGACCAGGGTGTGGCAGCTGCAGCAGGGACCACTGTTGGTCCACAGCATTTAGAAGAGTACATATATTTCCTGATCTCTCTCTTTATACTGAAATAAGAAGATAGGAATAAATTTAGTAAAAGATGATTATTCACAGATTACAGGTTAATTTGCTATAATTTTTCCTCCTAAATTACCAATTAGTGTAGCTGGAAATAAATATTTCCCAGATCTATAATCAAGCCAAGGAATTTTTGGAGTCTCAATTGCCCTCCTACTAATAGTGCATTAAATTACCCTGATATAGCTTCAGTTGATTATATCAAGGACTCTTCCAGAATTTGAGAAAGTAGTAATAAATTAAATGGAGGGATATTGATTGTTATTTTTAACCTATTATGTTCCTCTGGATTTTGAGTTGGATACAGATAAGGCTACTGGAGTCTTAGTATACATAGTCCTTCTTTAGTAAGCAAAGTTTGGCTGATACTTAATTTCTGTATGATTATTGTACAGTCTGGGCTGGATCTTTGTGCCTGTCTTTACTCTGATGACTTAATACTAGGGACTATGATACTCTGATTCATTATATAGCTGCCAATAGTGGCCGGTTCCTTTTAGAGAGAGGAAAGCTGTTAGCCTGACTGTCCTGTGATCCTCAGACTCAACTAATGAAGAACCAACTCTGAGGGGGGTACTAGTGGAGCAGCACTCACTGCACACAAAAATATATATGGTGACCAAATGAAAACTATTATACAACCCATCAACTATCTGCCCATGTTGTCATATGGGCTATGATCCCTACTTAGGCTGATGCAGGGGCTGGGTGCTGTTCTGAGCAGTTTTACATTCTAAAAGAGCTTCTGTTCTGAGGTTTGAAACTTCCTTTTCAGTCCCCATTCCTCCCTGTATAGGATAACCGCACAGAGAAAAGAATAAGACTTTGCAAATGTGTCTTTCCTCTCTGAACTTACTGTGTTCCTTTTACTGCTGTTGGAAACAAAAGCATCTGATATAGAGAGTATATGGCTTTTTTAAAAGAATGTATCATTATAAAGTTAACTTTTCAGGCTGCTTGATCAACATGAGTGTTAAGGAGAAGCATTGGCATTCCAGTATATAGTATCTCTTCTGTGTAATTATAAAATTGTATAAGCACTACAAGACAACCAGAAGTGTTGTGATGGCCAGTGTTTGAAGATCTGCAAATCGGAAATGTCTTTGCCAACTATTTTTGTCAAGTACAAATTCAAAAATCTTGAAAATGTTAGCTATTGGCAAAGAAATCATGTTGGTAACATTATCCCACACAAGGAAATGTTGTTTTAATCAGCGATTCACTAGATGTCTTGGATAAAATAAGATTTAGCCAATGCTTTCATTTTTAAAGGTATTTATATAGATAAACAAAAATTGTTATTACTGACAGGTTTCCTTTAAGTTGTAAAAAATGTATAGATAAGAATAGCTGCTACAATGAGTAAACACAAGTATGTAAATTGAATGCAGTGACTCTAACACATATACCGTTTCTTACCACTGTGTGGCATAATAAATACGTTAGTTTTCAGTATACCAGTATTTTCTGGTTTATTTTAAAAGTTCCATTTTTTTTCTAAGATGTAGTATTTGCTCCCTACAGCTCACTCTTTCAATTAAAGAAATATCTTTGAATACATTTTAAGGACTTATTAGCCAAGTTACATGAAATGCTTAGTTACATACTAATAAGTGCGCAACTTATTAGTTACATACATCAAATAAACAATTTGTTTATTAGACCAACAAATCTTGTTGCTCTAATAAAAGATATCATCTCTACTATGAGTCCAGATTTTCTTTCCTCTAGATCAATACAGCTACAACCTAGATACCTGACACATGGAAGATATTGAATTTTAGCTGATCTTTTTAAAATGAAATCTTCATATTTTCCCAAGCAGGAAGCAACTGTGACCACCTGAAACCTGAGATCCTGCTCCTGCCTTTGTTTCAAGGTAATTTGCATTATCACAGATCCTTGCAGGAGGTGAGAGGCTCCATACTAGCTATGAACTGGTTTCACAGAGGATTTCACAGAGGAGTTTTCCATCTATTGACTCCTCTGTGAAATCCTATGAAATATGAACTTTCATTTCTACCCAGGAGAACTTTTACAATCTTTTCTCCAAGGCCTGATGAAGGGTGTTGGTGCTCGAAAGCTTGCAATTAAAGAAATGTTTTTGCAAAAAGATATCATCTCTACTATGAGTTCTGATTGCCTAGTTACATACTAGGCTTTAAACTCCAAAAGGTAACCTGTAGTTGGTGGCTTTATGAGTCTTTTTTTATTGCTAAAGCTGTCTCAAAGATGAATCAAGACATGAGCACCACAATGCACCTGGATAAAGAAAAGGAATCCTTGAATTTTGTTTGTCCTCAGGTACTAGTAGGCTTATAGCCACAGATAAGAGGAACAGCAAATATAGCAAAGTTTCAGTCTTCAGTTGTGAAAGTTCTGATCCTTAGGATTTATATGGATTCAAGGATGATAGGCCCATTTCTAAGCAATAAGACCATTACCAAATTGCTGTGGAGTGCGACTATATTTGTTACAATCAATAGTAAGCAAATTTATGGTTTGCCTGAAACGGTTCTTCACTGTTCCCTAGTACACTTCAAACAAAAAATTCTGGTACATTAGGCCCTCGCTTATAATCAGCTGAGAATGTACCTGTTGGATGACTGCAAGTGAATAAGCAAATAATGTTGAGGCTACAGGATTCAATTAGATTAGAGGAAGGGAATTATATTAATCATGAGGAAAGCACAAGTAGGATGCTTTCAGTTAAAGTGGGATCAGTGTATGAGGGTTTAGCTGTAAAATGGGTCATGTTGTTGGCATTACAGCAAGCACGTTAAAGCTGCCTGAATAAAAGTTAAGATGAAAAACCAACAGAAATTATATTTTGTTTAGAATTTATCACATTATACATCAAAAATAGGATTTGTTAAATGTTTAGCATTTCATTAGTAAATTATGACTAGAACCTAGTTTTGATTAATGTCTTCATTATTTAAAAATATCCACCAAGCAGTTTATAAGTTATAGCACAGTCATGCTCAACATTTTGGCCCCATGGGCCATATGAGTGGTGCAAGGCTGGTCTGTGGGATGTCTTGAGTTCCCATACACAGGGTTGGGCCCTGCAACCCCATACTGCCCCTTCCCCCCAATCCTGGCATACCAGGATCAAGCACAAGAGCCCGACACTGCTCCTGCTCGGCTTGGCCCAGAACTCTGGGATCAAGCCACTGCACTTGGACTTGGCCCTGGCTCCCTGTGCTGCCCCTATACAGCCCTGCATCACCCTGCAGTGCACAGGACCATGGTGTCCAGCCTGTGGAGTTCCCCACAGGTCCAGAAGTTTGGAAGCACGGGAACGGTGCCATTATACCCCACCACCAAAATTTGGGCCCATGGGGTCAGATGACACAGGTCAGAAGGCCAGGTCTGCTTCTCAGGCTGGGGGCTAGTATTAACGTATCTTAATCCTTTGTTTTTTGTGAGATGATTACATTGATTATTTTTACTATGCAAATAATCACTTAATTCATATGGTACTATTTCTACATCCTAAAAGATGAAAAATAAGTGGCAAGTGGAAAACACACACACACACACAAAACCAACACTAATAGGGAATTTTCAGTGATGAATCTTGTCATCCAAAATCATAGACACTTTCCTGCATAGCCAAACATTTTACAAATACTTACAACCAGTAAATAAAAACAAGTCAAATACAACAGTAAGCTGAGCTTGCAGTCTCTATTCATAAAAGTATTTGTGAATCTCTGTTTGATCAGGTCTAGTGTTAGCAATAAAAGATAAGTAAGATGATAAAGAGTCAGGAAAATTCCCCCAGAGAACAAATAAGATTGAATCTGACTGATCACAATTACCTGATACTTGGATTGTTATATAGTTCAGTGCAGAAATAAGCCATAATAACAGCCAGGTATAGCAGGTTTTAAGGCTTGAAGAAAAAAAATAGTGGAGGCATTAAAATATAACTTGCAAAAGTTCTGAGATGGACAGAATTTCATTTCAAGTTAAAAGAACTTAAATGCCCAAAGAAAGGAAAAATGATAAAAGCTATAGTAATGTACACGATATAGCATATAACTAATATTTTATAGGGAAGAAAACAGCTCGTCTAAAAACAAGAAACTATAAGATATTAGAAAGAGTGACGAGAAACAGATGGGCAAGTATTGGACAAAATGAGAAAGCAATCAGAATCACAGAATCATAGAAAATTAGGGTTGAAAGGGACCTAAGGAGGTCACTCAGTCCAGTGGTTCTCAACCTTTTGGTACCAGGATCCATTTGTAAACATCAATGGCCAGTACTGACCCAGTGCCCGTCACCCCCAGGCTCCAGCCCCCCAGTGTGTGGGGCAAGAGATGGGTGTGTGGGGGGCATGGGGAGGTCTCAAGCAGCCCTCTTGCACACTGGAACTGGTTGCAAGGGAAAAGCCAGGGTTGCCCACGTTTTTCTCCTTTAAAGGAAAATGCATTTGCGACCCTTTCATATCTTCTTTTGACCTACTTTTGGGTCACAACTCACAGGTTGAGAAGTGCTGATCTAGTCTAATCCCCTGCTCAAATCAGGGCCATCTGCAACTAGATCAACCCAGCCAAGGTTTTATCTAGCTGGGTCTTAAAATTATCTCCAAGGATGGAGATTGCACAACATTTCTGGGTAACCTGTTCCAGTGTTTTACTACCCTCCTAGTGAGAAAGTTTTTCCTAATATCCAACCTAAACCTCCTTTGCTGCTATCTGAGACCATTGCTCCTTGTTTTGTCATGTCACCACTGAAAACAGTTGTGTTCCATCCTCTTTGGAACCACCCTTCAGGTAGCTGAAGGCTGCTATTAAATCCCTCTTCAGTCTTTGCTTCTCCAGACTAAATAATACCAGTTCCATCAGCCTCTCCTCAGAAGTCATGGGCCCCAGCTCCCTCACCATTTTTGTTACACTCCACTGGACTCTCTCCAACTTGTCCTCATACTTTGTGTGGTGCAGGGCCCAAAACTGAACACAGTACTCCAGATGTGGCCTCACCAGTGCTGAATAGAGGGGAATAATCACTTCCCTTGATCTACTGGCAACATTCCTACTAATGCAGTTCAGTATGCTGTTAGCCTTCTTGGTAACAAGGGCACACTGTTGGCTCTTATTCAGCTTATTGTCCACTGTAATCCCCAGGTCCTTTTCTGCAGAGCTGCTGCCCAGCCAGTCAGCCCTGAGCCTATACCAGTGTATGGGATTGATCATACACTGGTCACAGAGCCAGTGACCTGTCATAGAAGGCAATCAGGTTGGTCAGGCATGACTTGCCCTTGCTTAATCCATGCTGACTGTTCCTAGTCACATTCTTCTCCACATGCTTCGAGATGGATTCCTTGAGGATCTGCTCCATGATTTTTCCACAGACTGAGGTGAAGCTGATTGGCCTTCTGTTCCCAGGATCTTCCCTTTTCCCTTTCTTAATATGGGCACTATGTTTGCCTTTTTCCAATCATCCCGGACTTCTCCAGCTCTCCATGAGTTTTCAAAGATGATGGCCAGCGGCTCTGCAATCACATCAGCCAACTCCCTCAGGAACCTCGTGTTTATCCTGTCTGGTCCATGAACTTGTATACATCCAGCTTTTCTAAATAGTCCCTAACCTGTTCTTTCGCCATTGTTGACAGCTCACCTTCTCCCTAAACTGTGCTGTCAGGTGCAGTAGTCTTTTCTGAATCCTCTGTCACTAGGCTGCCTCCCCCATTCAGTAAGGGACCCACACTTTCCCTGATCTTCCTCTTGTTACTGACATACATATTTGTAGAAACCTTTCACATCCCTTGCTAGCTGCAAATCCAACTGTGCTCTGGTCTTCCTGACTTCATCCCTGCATGCCCAAGCAACACTTTTATACATGTCCCTAGTTATTTGTCCAAGTTTCTTCTTCTTATAAACTACCTTTTTGTGATTTAGTTTACTGAAGAGTTCCCTTCGAAGCCAAGCTGGTCTTCTGCAATACTTGCTAGTTTTCCTGTACATCAGGATGGTTTGTTTCTGCACTCTCAGTAAGGCTTCTTTAAAGTGCAGCAAGCTCTCCTGGATGCCTCTCCCCCCCTCCCCCCCCGACTGGTTTCCCAGGGAATACTGCTCATGAGTTCCCTCAGCAAGTCAAAGTCTGCTTTTCTGAAGTCCAGGGTCCTTACTCTGCTGATCTCCATCCTTTCTTCCCTCAGGATCCTGAACTCACTGCTGCCAAGTTGCCATCTACTAGTACACTCTCCAAAAACTTCCTGGATTGCCTACACACTGCTGTAGTGCCCTCCCAGCACATGTCAGAATGACTGAAGTCCCCTATGAGAACTAGGGCTTGTGATTGGTAAACTTCCGCTAGCTGTTTGAAGAAAGCCTAATCCACCACTTTCTCCTGGTCTGGTGGTCTATAGCAGATCCCCACCACAATATCACCCTTGTTGCTCTCTCCTCTGACCTAACCCAGAGATTTTCAACAGGCCTATCTTCAGTCCCATACTGGAGCTCTGAGCAATCATATGGTTCTTTTACATAAAGTGCAACTCCTTCTCCGTTTGTCCCCTGCCTGTCCTTCCTTAACAGTTTGTATCCATCCATGACAGTGCTGCAGTCATGTGAGCTAGCACACCAAGTCTCTGTTATTCCAATCAGGTCACAGTTCCATGACTGTGCAAGGACTTCTGTAGCAGTGGGGCGAGATGGGCAGGTTAATCCCAGCTGGGGAGGGTTACTACATGCCTAGTAAGGGCAGGACACGACACAACTGGCACTTACTTGTAGGTGAGGAACCAGCAGAGATGGAGCTGAACACTGCACCGCCACGGCACTTTATCAGCACCTGCTTCCTGCAGGTCAGGTGGTGCATGGAATGTGATGTCACATCCCCGTGACCTGGCACCACTAGAAAAGTGGGAGAAGGACTGCACGAGCAGACAGGTCACAGCACACTGGACAGAGGGCTGGGAGCAAGCAGTGTTGTCTCTAAAGCCTGGAGACCCAGAGGGGTTTCTAGCCAACCACTCACCTGGGACCATGTGGGGAATGATTCTGCATAGAGCACGGCATCCATATCCTTGCAGGGAATGACACGAGTGAGGTAGCTGCTGGAGCCACAAGATCTGGGTCCGGTAAAGGGGCTGCCACCTTCCAGGGATTTTTTCCTTTTTCTTTTAACTGAGACCAAGCCAAGGGTAGCCACCTGAAAGCAAAGGGACATGGACTTGAAGACCCTGAACTGATAACCATCCAAGTATTAACCAAAAGGGGATTGAATTCATGCTTGATTTTTTTTATTGTTAATTAGAATTTGATTGAAAAGGTCATCAATTGATATCAACCCCACACTAAAAATGGTTGAACACTGTTCATTTAACCCAGCTTTAGACTTTCATAGATTTCATAGACATCAGGGCTGGATGGGACCTCGGAAAATCATCAAGTCCAGCCCCCTGCCCAAAGAGCAGGAAGTCAGCTGGGGTCATAGGATCCCAGCAAGATAAGCATCCAATTTACTCGTGAAAGTGTTCAATGTAAGTGCCTGAACCACCTCCGATGGCAGGCTGTTCCAGACCTTGGGGGCTTAGACAGTAAAGAAATTCTTCCTTATGTCCAGCCTGAAACGATCTTGCAGTAATTTATAACCATTCAACCTTGTCATCCCTTGGAGCGCTCTGATGAACAAATGTTTCCCCAGATCCTGGTGGTCACCCCTGATAAACTTATAGGTGGCTATCAGATCACCCTGAGCCTGCGCTTTTCCAGGCTAAAGAACCCCATAGCTCTCAGCCTGTCATCGTAAGGCCTGTTTTCCTGACCTCCAATCATGTGCACTGCTCTTCTCTGGACTCTCTCAAGCTTCTCCACATCCTTTTTGAATTGTGGAGCCCAAAACTGGACACAGTACTCCAGCTGTGGCCTCACCAAGGCCAAGTACAAGGGGAGAATGATGTCCCGGGATTTGCTTGAGAAGCATCTATGGATGCGAGCCAGTGTTCTGGTCGCTTTACTAGATGCAGCATCGCATTGCAGGCTCAAGTTCATCTTGTGGTCAATGATGACCCCCAAGTCTCTTTCTTCCATAGTACTAGCCAGTGTAGCACTGCCGAGCCT
>NW_005842358.1:994037-1026511 GCF_000455745.1 Alligator sinensis
AGCCTCCTGAGCTTGTCAAAGTCGGCTTTCCTAAAGTCAAGGACTTCAGTGTTGCTGACTGACTTGCCAGCTTTACGGCAGATGGTGAAGGTGATCAGCTCATGGTCGCTGTCACTCAGCTTCCCATCAATCACTAGATCGCTAATTAGGTCATCCCCAGTAGCCAGTACCATGTCGGGCAGCACTTTACCACTCGTTAGCCTGTAGACCTCTTGAGTCAGATAGAGGTCATCCACGCACAATAGGAAGCTTTGCGACCACTCGGATTTTGCTGAGTGATCTTCCCACAAGATGTCTGGGTAATTGAAGTCACCCATGACAACCATGGTCCTGGAGCATGTGGCCTCAGCCAGTTCCCGGGCGAACTCCTGGCCAAGCTCTTGACTTTGAGTGGGAGGTCTGTAGTAGACTCCCACCATTGTATCCCCTGTCCCATGTTCCCCA
Organism: Alligator sinensis; assembly: GCF_000455745.1. NCBI lineage: Eukaryota > Metazoa > Chordata > Crocodylia > Alligatoridae > Alligator > Alligator sinensis. Next base: position 994,482 of record NW_005842358.1, read on the forward strand.
TGGATTTTAAACCAGAGGGTCTCCGGTCATCCACCCTGGTCACCAATATCAGCTTGCAGGGACACGTATCTTTCCTTAACATAGAGAGCTACACCCCTGCCCCTTGTATCTACTCAATCCCTCCTGTACAGGGTATAGTCATCTATACCTGTCATCCAGTTATGGGTGGAGTCCTACCAGGTCTCCGTTATCCTTATGACGTCATAATTATTTGCATTAAGCAGGAGGACGAATTCCTCCTGCTTATTCCCCAAGGTCCTGGCATTTGTGTACAGGCAGGCAAGTGTTCCCTTGGGAGCTCCCTTAAGTGCCTTGGCCTGCTGGCTTTGCAAGTGTTGCTCAGCGGGCCAGCAGTGGCGGGAGTCCCCCCGTCCTCCAGCGGACTTATTTTCTACTGTTTAAGTTGTGCTATAGTTTCACAGCTGAGATAAGAGCCCACTAGGTAACCCATCAAGGGGAACCTGAGCTGCACCTCGGTGTCATCAGAACCTGGGTAGGGTCCATTGTCATGAGACCCAAGCAGCCGGAGCACAAGCCTGCTGTTATCACTAAGCCATCAGTTGGCATGTAGATGGGGTGTAGAGGAGGAGGAGCCCCAAGGAAAGCCACCACAACACAAATGCATCCACAGAGGTACCCATACAACCCCAGGACCCTCCTTTTTTTCTTTTTTTAAGACCAAGGCATGGCTGGCGAGTTGAGGGTGGTGCCCCATGCACTCACCATGTCATCACCTTACCATCCCAGTAATAACATTACAACTTCCAATTCTTCCTGCTGGTTTCCCAGGCTTCATGCAGTTGTGTACAGGCATCTAAGGTAATTCCCTAGGCTATACGAATCTTATCTGAACTAGAATCAACTGACAGTCCAGGAGTATTTAATTTTTGGAAACTCTTAAAAGCAAATCTGAAGAAAAAGTCATAAAAGTTACTTGGAAGATGTTTAGTGTTTCCAGTCCAGACTCACTCATGCTTTTCCTACTACTTTGTAACCCAATTGCACTAAATTAATGTCCTAAACCATCATGGTAGTTCTCTTAAGTCCATTCTCACGCATTCTGCTAATGAAAACAACTATTTAAGTAATGGACCTACTTTTCTGTAATGTATGAAACCAACCAAATGGACAGTCAATGACATTACATGAAAAAAGTCCTCACCAGAAGAAGAAGAATACTAATTTAACTGGCAAACGTATTAAAATATTAAACAAAGACTGAAGAAGGATTTTAGTTGAAAATTAAAAGAGCCATTTTTCTTTAAAAAGCTGAATAGGTTAAAAAGATATTCTTAGAAAAGCTGATCTGTGCTAAGGAAAGTATCTTAAAGTCTGCTGGTTCATGTGAAATATCATGCAGAATAACATTAAAAACATTTGTCTTATTCAGTAGTTCTTATTTTATATTTACATTATGTGGATGTAATGACTCTGCTGTGAATACTGAATTTTCATTGCCTGCTTTTAACACAGACGAAGGAAGTATTTGCCTTTAACAAAGTCTTATATATTAAATTCATGACTAAATCACAATTTTATCAATTTTTTTTTCTTCTGCTTTAAGACACTTTCAGAGATAAATTATTGTATATAATGTTATGGGGGGGAGGGAGAGGGGCAATAAGAATCCTGAGAAATGGGTTAGTTCAGGGGTATCAAATTAATCCCAGGCCTTGGACCAGATCCAGACTGCAGGGGCTCCTCCTCAGCCATGTCCAGAGAGCCAGCAACAATTGCAGTGGATCCATATTTGGGCAGCAGAGTGGGCCTGGGGGATGTATTTGGGTGGCAGCACAAGCCTGAAACAGGGTCCAGGCAGCAGCCAGGGCCATGTTCGGGAGGCAGCAAGGGTTTGTATTCAGGCAGTGGCATGGGTCAGAGGGCCTGCTGCCAATGCCATGTCCATCAGGCTCAAGGGATTCTGAATTCTGTATCAGGCCATGCCCACCAACTTACAGGAGCCTGCCACACTACAGTGAGCTGGATGCAATGGTTCTGTAGCCTGCATGTTTGACACCCCTGGTTTAAGTCACAATGCACTGGATCCTAATTAATTGTTAAGTTATCCGAATACAAAACATGAGAGATTCCAGCACAGTGAAAATCTGGGCAAAATGGAAAGAAATAGTTCTGAGAACTAAGCACAAAATTGCATTATGGTGAGAAGAGCTTTTTTCCCTGCTAGGGACATAACTTCAAAGCAATTATGAATATCACAAGTTTTCTGTGGTGAGTAGGAAAACTTTACCAAGTGGTCTTAGAAGAGCATGTCTTCAGGTAGGTTATAAAATAATTACATTCAACAGTGGGAACAGCAGATGTCATGGAAAAACAAATATGTTCTTGGAAAAAATTTTGCTCTGCTACATTATTGGAACGCAATTATAATCAAACAATGGTTCCAGTGCAGTAGAAGAAAGTGGTCTTCCAAATTTTAAGAGAAGGCACAGAACAAGTTTAAATGGATTATCTGGTAATTGACATTCTAACAGGTAAGCACATAGCCAAGCACTAACTAACAAAAAAAACAAACTATTTAAAGAACATATTGCACAGCCTATGTGCACAGAAAGAAGAAGGTATATTTTACATAAAATAATCATAGAAGATAAACTTTTTTTCTGGAATCTAGAAATTGTTTGTCATTATATGACATCATTCCATACGGCACTAAAACACACCAATGCAAAGCAGTTAGTGCTTTTAAAAACTGATGACTCCTTTTTCTTAGGTTTTCAGTTCTTAAGCTTGGCACCAGAAACTGCTTTACCTTAGGTTATTGACACAAGCATATTTAGGTATCTTTATATTTTAAGGCACCGCTATAACATTACTATAGCAACATGATAGTTATGGCTGAGAAGACACTTTTCTAAATGTTTTTCGTCCTTCAGGTGTTTCTAACTTGTGAAGCTATGTGCTCTAACTGAAATATCTCAAGCTTGTTGTCAACCTGTTAGTGAATACTTTTGAAAAGCTTTTTGGGGGAAATCTGTTTGAGTAATTTAAGTGGAAAAATATGATCCTTTTTCATAATTACATATGTTCAGAAGCCCAGGCAACTCCGTGTGCTCTGTGTAAAGAAAACTAAAAGCGAAAAAAGGCTGATGCAGTGCCATTAGCTGTAAGTGTATACACACAGTCAGAGATTTAAAAAATGATGATCCCTATGGCACTTGTAATACTGACCTGTGCACAGAGGATAGCATATTAAGCAGTGAACACATTAAGCCCTTAAAGTAAACTGCACATACAGTAATACAAAATAACCTGTAAGCACAAGTTAAGGTTTTTTTGGGAAATATTTTTTTGACTAGTGTATAACAAAACATGCTAACTTATTTTACCAAGAAGGTTTGTCAGATTACCCTTGTGGAGTTTTCAATTGAATTTTTTTGGTCAATGAATAAGGGTTTGCACCCATTTTAAGCATTCAGGATTTCAGCCTACAAACTTACAGGAAAGCCTGAGGGTTCAGTTTACCCTCTAGAGAAAGTTCTGCTTCTGCACGGACCCTGGGTCAGCCTTGAAATCTGTCTTACCCCCTGGTAATTTTGAACTAGATTGCTGAGCTTTGCTTAGCCAGAGCTTGCTTTTGTTCCCCAGAGAAGCAGCATGCTGGGAAAGTTAGGGTACTCTGAATTTTAAAAAAATCTCTTTCTGTAAGAAACAATTCAGAAACACTATCAAGCCAAGGAAAATCTCTCTTTGATTCCCACAGATATCAAATGAGACCTCACATTTTGTATAGAAGAAAATGTACATCTCTGCCCTATTTAAGTTTACTTCCTAGCCTTTGGTGTCCACAGAACTAAGATTCAAGAGAAGAGTAAAATCCTGATGTGGAGGAATCCCAATACCTCTATTTTTTTTCCATCTGGAGATGTGATCTGTATGTGGATAAGTCTAATCTATATGATTAGTGCTGGGAGAAAACTGAATTTTCTGTTCCACAGAAAACTGACATCTTGAAAATCTTTTTCATTTTAAACCAGAACAAAAAGACAAAATTTCTCATGGAAAAAATTCCCCAAAACTTCTGTTTGTGAGAATTTAATCATTTTGATAATGGCAAAAGTCTTTCTCCTGATCACGGTGAAACAGAATCAAGTAATAAATATAGAAAGTTACATATACCTTACAAATATATGTATACAAGTCAGAAATAATTCAAAATAAGGAAACTGAAACAAAACATCTGGATATTAAAAAGAAGCAAGATATTTGTTGAATTTTCCTGGAAGTTCATTAGTTTTAATAGACAGATTTTTCTGAAAAATCTCACTTCTGAGGAAATTTTTCTTCTTCAGCAGAAGAAAAAAAAGTACTATCAAATTTTTGTTCCAATGTAAATTCTTTGACCAGCTCTACTCAAAACACACACTAGCTGTAATGCTTTTTAAATGGAATGTGCATTTGTATATGATGGCCATTCTCAATAACTTAGAAATTAAAAAAAACACAAAATGTGAGTTCATACGTTCACCCATAAGCCACCTTCTAAATGAACTGAATGAAAAAAGTGACTAGAACCTTACCTTGAGGATCAAAGTTGGATAGTCCTAATACAAGCAATGGAAAAGAAATATATTTACTATATTATCTCACATACAACATGTCCCAAATGAGACATACATCTTGTTTCTGAGGCAGATGAAAAACAAATGTAAGCATGGTATTTTCTTAAGGAAAACAGGTACCTGTATGTAGGAGGGGAGCAAAAACTTACACCTGCTCTTTTAACCCCCCAGCTACAGGATATGGTGACCACCAGGCTCCAGAAGCAGGGCCACGCATTTCAGCTCCCCCAGAATTGGGCTGTTTTCTGATGCCTCTGGCTGAGCTAAACTATCTGGCTCCATTTTTCAAGATGGGTGGGCTTTTAGCGGACTTGGCAGGCACTATTAGCTGCCTACATGGCTCAAAGAGGGGCTAAGCAGTTCAGCTCCTGCAGGATCAAGCCCTCTGCTCCCTGCATGTCCTAGTTCAAGATGCATACTCCCGATTTCCAGCATCTACTTTTTAGAGGAAAGGCATGCGTCATAAGTCAGTAAATATGATAATGTTGTGGAAGGTTGTTGCATGGATTCCTCAGGCAAGCGGCTGCAAAGATCCATACAGAATGAATTAACGGAGATGTCATGTATTGACAGAAAATGGTTTCCTTTAAGGGAAGAAGAAATTTGACATTCCCTGAGGTCAAAGACCCACAGCTGTTTTCAGTGTAATCAGAGAAGAAAATACATATGGAAAATATACTTTGACTAAAAGGTTTGTTTTCATCTGCTTTTTTCTCAGGAACAGCTGACTACATTTAATGGGTCAAATGCTTTCCTTTTTCATAGCTTCATTTTGTACCATAAAATGCTGATTAAACATGACAAACAATGGATGAGAAAACATATTTAAAAAGCCACACATGCCAGTAATTGCTTGGGCATGAACTATAGAGAATTTTAAAATGAAGGGCAGAGAGGGGATGAAGCTGAAGCAAATTTTTGGATTGGAAATAGGTTTTTTTAAACTCAATATGCACATCAGTCAAAGAAAGGACTAATTCTAGATTCTGCTAGGAGCGAGAGCATGCTGACCTAACCTGTTGTCTGAGCAGATCTGCTGTCTGTGGGTAAATGTTAAGGAAAGACTGCTGAAGGACTCATCAAATCCTCTGACCACTATCCCTTCCACCTAATCCATGTTGGCACTAACAGTACTTCCAAGGATGACTGAGAAGTTCACACAGTGTGATTCTAGGGCACAGGAGTAAATGAGACAGAGGTTCAGAGTGTGTTCTCATTCATTTAAGGCTATAGGTCCAAGCAGAAGCATTTTAAAGCATTTTAAAGATCAACATGTGGCTGTGCAAGTGGTATTGCCCACAGAGCGTTGGCTTCTTTGTTTATGAGATGGAGTTCACAGAAGACCTGATCAATAGCAGTAGAATCCACATAATGAAGAACAAGGGACCATCTTTACTTACAGACTATAAACAGACCTCACATTTCTCCAGGAGAAAGCCTTTTGTCTTGGGATCCTACAGACAGATAAGCCCATTGTCCTGGTTGAAGTGACTGTGAACTATGTGAGTTAAAAATATGCTAACACATCTCTGCATGTATCTAAGTTAACTGCAGGTCATTCCAAGGATAATGCCTGCCTAGTGCCTAGCTGTGTGCTCTTGCTGGCCACCTACTGGCAGAAGAGGAGCAACGCAGCTGGAATATACTACATGTGTAAATGGCTGCGCCATTCCTATTCTGATCCAGGTCAAAACCTGCAACAATCAGGACTCTCAAATGACAGATTTGTTTATACCCACAAACTCGCTAACCTAGTGAGGAGGCGCTTTAAACTGGGTTCAACCAGGATGACAACAAAAAGCAATAGATAAGTAAAAAAACAGGGCAATCTTGATAAAACCCTAGAAATTGGAGGAAACATGGGAAATCAAAGTTGAGAGAGAGAAAATATCTGGGTAATCAGGTAGTCTTCTTAAATGCCTATAAAATAATGCAATAGTGGCATGGAGAATTAGAAAGAGGAACTAGAAATGTTAATACACACAGCATTATGAGTTGTGAAAACAGACTCAGTGGGATTGTTCACATGACTGAAATAGTGACATGGATGGTGTTAGCAAATAAAAACCTAGGATTCCGGACTAACCTTGGGATTGACACGATACCTCATTCGATGAGTGACAGAAAGGCTTTATTTACTACAAGCATTCAAAATCAAGTCAAGTGAGCCCAAACCATATCAAAGTCCAGTAATTAGTTATAAGGTGATGATTTCTCACCAAACAGGTGACAAAGAAGTAGTCTGTTTCTCTTCAACTTCTCGAGTAAGTCGGGCACATTGGCAACTAGTGTCCGAGAGATTTCTCACTCTTGAACCGCGTGTGCTGTTTGCTGTTTTACTGCATTTTTCTACTCTTAGCTTAGCATCTTCAAAGCATTCTTTTAGTTGTGTAAATCAAGAGAGTCCCAAGCAGGAACTGACAGGAAAATCCTGTTAATCAACCTGGTCATTATTGGTTATCAGAAATTTTTAATTTGAATGAGTTACCTTCTTCAGTGACAAGAGGTTATCCAGTTTGGAACATATCAAGAAACTGATTAACAACGAGGAAAAACATACGTGTCCTTGGAAAACAAGGTAAATCATTAGAGAAGAACAAAAACAAAACTAAATCCGGAGGAGACACCTATCACATATGGAGAATGTCTCTTCCTGCACATAAACATGAATTAATCGCAAAAGAAATATTTACCATACTAATTAATCAAGGATAGACATTTCACACGGTTACATGCCAGACAACTAGGAGCCTGCCTGAAATCATCCTGAATATAGCAAGATAAGCTGGAAGAGATACCTCATTATTTCTTCTCAGATGGCCTAGCCATGAACCTTGCATCTTCTTGCATTATGCAGTTAGCATCAGTATTCTGTATTTTAACTTTTGTGAGTAGGCCCGAGCTTAGTATGAGTTTCAGAGTCATCAGATGGATATAGCTCATTTTGGAAAGACATGGAGGGGGGGGGGGGGGGGGGGGGGAGGAAGGAGGGAAGGAGGCAGTATTACCTTGTTCTGAGGCCCAGAACAAGAGGGAGATAGATCCATTGAAAGTCTCTGGGTTGAAATGAAAGTAAAGAACACTAAGGGCAACACCACTGTGGGTATTTACTATAGACCGAGGGTGTCAAACATAGGGCCTGTGAGCCAGATCCAGCCTGTGAAACTGCTCTATCCAGCCCACTGCAATATCAGTATGGCCAGAGGGAGTAGCCTACCACAGAATCTGGGACACTTGGGCCCTGGTATGAATGTTGACCAACAACAGGTGGGCAAGTGAGGGCTGACACAGCCCCAGTTACCCTCTGGCTACTTTTCCTATCAGCATTGCCATGGCCCTACCTCCCCAGTCACCAGGCCCCACTGTGTGCCATGTGTGGGAGCCCGAGCTGGAGTCATATGTCCTGGGTGAGAGCCAGAACCACTGCTGTATGCTCTGGGTTGGAACCAAAGCCACCGCTACCTCAATGTCCTTGTCCACCAAGCTGGATCGAGCTCGCAAGTAGCTTTGTGGTCTGAATCCAATCTTGGGCACAAAGGAAATTTAACACCTAAGCTACAGAACACCAAACAAGGAGAAAGTAATGGATGAGTCTTGCTTCTCTCTTTTTTTTCTTTATAAACAGCTAACTGATTACCATTTCATCTTTAGAAAAAGCAGCAAGGCACAATTTAGCAAGCGCTTAGATTGGTAGTCTAGCAGGTTCTTACATTGTGCTGGGGATTTTTTGGTACAGAGGGTGGACATACCAAATAGGGGGAGAGCTCTGCTAATGAGAGAGAAAGAGAATCTGAAGATGGAAGGGAACCTGAATGATGGTGATTGCAAGATGATAGATTTCAGCATCTTATGGAAAAGAAGAAAAGAGGACTGCAGACTGAAAACACTGAACTTCAGAAAAGACAAGGTTCCTTGGGTGAATCTGATATCTTTTATTAGTCCAACCCAAATAGTTGGAAAATAATTATTAAGCAAACTTTCGGGTTCAAAAACCCTTAGTCCGGCTAAGGAAGTTTCAGCAGAAGTAATTGTTAACATCAGAGAACTGGTATGCAGGATCCCAGGAGAGCAGGTTAAGGGAAAAAGGAGTCCAGGAGAGCTGACTATCTTTTGAAGAGAATATTAAGGGCCCAAGAGCATGCTATTCTGATGTGAAGGAAGGATAGGAAACTTAGCAAAGCAGCTGCTTGGTTAAACCATGAACTTCTCAATGACTTGAAACTTAAGGATAAACATCTTATGATTAGAGAAAACTCACCATATTACTAAGAATGAGTATAATTAATAGTGGCTAATTCAGAAAGACCAAGGCCTACATGAAGATACAGGTGGCAAGGGACATAGCAATTAAGAAAAGCATTACAGGCGACCCTCGCCATTCATGGGGGATACATCCTTGTATCCTCCGTGAATGGCAAAATCCGTGAATAAGGCACTGCACGCATGAATGCTGTCTGCGTTCATGAACTCAGTGCCCCCAGCGGCTAGGGCCAGGGCATGGCTGCTCTGGCAACGGTGGAAGCATGGTGGTGGTGGCGGGAGCCCGGCGACGGCAAGCGCGGAGCTCCTGAGAAGCCCCTTTAAGTGTATTTAAGACGTGGGTTCGGCATTCATGAATATTTGAAACTGCAAATGCTGAACCCGCGAATAGTGAGGGTTTCCTGTATATAAATACAGCTGAAATAGAAGAAAAATGAAAGAAAGTACAAAATAACATTTTATGGAATATTTTGTATAAGGATCATGTTGCCTAGAGCATGGATTGAGACTAGATATGGGAAAAACATAGGACCCATGATTCAGACCCAACCTGCAGAACAGTTTCATTGGGATCACAGGGTTCTTATGGGGGCTGGGAATTTGAGAACAGGGTGACTAGGAACAGAGCACGTCACTGAAATCCTAGGCATAGAGCCCTGTTGGGGATTTGGTGATGTCCATATTAACCCCAGCAGTTCCCTGATGCTACTTGCCCCCCTGCAGCATCTGCCACCAGGGCTGTCCCTGGTGGAGGGGAGCGGGGAGCAAAATTGGGGAGACTGCCCCGGGCCCGCGGTCAGTGCTGTATAGGGCCCAGTCAGTGCTGTATAGGCATGCACCACTGCCGAGTGCTGCCATCTCTGGCCACTTGCCACCCACCCCCGACACTCCGCTGGCTCCGGCCACTCACCAGCCCCACTCCGCTCAGGACTCGCACAGGCTGATATGCCTCAGGCCCCGTGCACCCCTAGGGATGACTCTGTCTGCCACCTCTGGATCTGCAAGGGACCCCATAGTCTGGATCTAGTCCAGGGAACCAGGTGAGTTTGACATCTCAGAACTAGATGAGCTCCCAAGGTCCTTTCTACACCTATTTTTCTTTAAAGTGGTCAAAACATAAATGCAAGAGAAATATTGGAAGCACTATTACAATCTTTATTTTATAGGGGACTGAAGTTGCCACTGCTAAGGGTCTAAATTAATTTGTTTTCTTAGAAGTCTAAAGGAATGACAACAGAATGCATTGTTATTAATATAGTTAAGAAAAATCGAGAAACTAGAACATCCAAGAGCCAAAGATACCTTTCTGTTTTGAGGCAATTTGATAATTTAGAAGCAGAGAAAGCTGACAAAGCTTTCACTATGGGGCACACAGATGACACATAGTGCCCCAGAGAGTTCTGAAAGAAATACATAAAGCTTCTGGCAAAGACTTTTAGCAAGACCTGTTGTAATGCAATTGCAACACCATGGAAATCACTAAACTTAATCATATCTAGGTTTAGGTTTTATAAAGGTGTCAAATTCAGTTGTGAGCGTCCTTCCCCCTCTTCCACCATAGTAATAACAGCTAATCTAACAGTCATTGACTTCATGGAAAGATAAATAATAGTATTAAAATAGTCACCCCAGAATTTTTAACTGTTCTTGTGGGATGTGACCGATATATACTTGCTTACAGAAGTGCTGAATGGGTGACTGGTGAATCATTACTTGTGGTTTCTTGTTACAAATGAAAAAGGCTAGGGATCCCACTCCCTTTGAAGTCAACATGGAGAGGCTCCAAAGAGAGACACCACTGTCTGGTTTAATTTTCCACATGAAATGTTTCACACAGCTCTATTCTACAGAAGAAGAATTCTGAAGAATCAAAGATACTGAAGTTTGTGCCTGACAGTATATGCTATGATGGCTGTATTGCAACTGGCTACAATAATGACTTACCTAAAGCTGCTTAATGGCATAATACTTTTTCTCCCTTCCCACAGGATTTGCCTACTTTTTTCTGCCAACCTTTCTGTGAAATGCTGTAGTATTCAAGAAGCCTTGTGAATTTTCTGGTTTTTGGTATAAAAGTCAAAGTGAATCTGGTGTCATTTTAGATATGAAATCAGACCTGCGTGAGTGCTGACAAAACAAGGCTAACAATTCAGTTTGATAACTGATGACGTAAAGGTGATGAATAAGTGTGTTTGTTGTCATGATTACTCACTTAGCACTTGACATGGTGGAAATGGGACAGAAGTATCTAGAAACTTGAAAGTGGTGGTTAAGATTTAAATATTTGCTTTACTGTGTATTTCGAATTTGCAGTTAAATCTCTGATGTTGGTTGCATTGATAACAGGTTTGTCTTTGCCACCAGGTCAGGCCCTGAATTGTATATAATGCATTCTAATAGGTAGGAGGTATCTTTGTTTTAAAAAATTAAGAAGAACTGATTAATTTTTGCTCTGTACCTGTGTAATTAACCAAAGCAGTTCAAAATGTTATCAAATTGGAACTGCAGGATTTTGCTCTCATCTAAATATACAAAGTACCTAGCAAAGTGAATCAAGACACAAAAACATTCCATTCTTAGACAAATTCATCAACATTACCTAATATATCTTTTTATATAGATAAAGATTTTTAATGTTTATTTCTTTCATGTAAGTACTAGGCCTGTGCAAAGCAGCAAGTACTCGCTTCAGATTCAGATTTGGCCAATTTGGAGGGACAATGATTCGATTCAGTGATTCTAATCACTGTCCTGATTCGATTTGGCTGGTTTGGATTTGAAGCTTCGGCCATAGACTATAATGGGGAAGTCACTAAAATACCTATAACTTTGTCATTTTTTTGCAGATTCAGATGAAAACAACAGGGATGGTAGCCCCTTCTGAGGGCATGAAGCCTACCAAGTTCCAAAGAGATACGTGCAGGGGTTTCTGTGAAAGTGCACCTCAAACTGTTGAAAGCAAAAACTGTTGAAGATCACCCCATCCCCCTTCCTCTTCTCAGTTTGTTTGCTACAAGCCTTCCAGATCTCCAAATCTCTCCGAATCAATTTGGACCTTTTAATAGGTCTCCCAATTCAATTTGGAGATTTGGCTGCTGAATCAGGCCGAATCTCCTCCGAATCGAATTGGCTACTGAAACCTCACACAGCCCTAGTAAGTACCTGTACTTCATTGAAGTTTTATAGGTTGCCTATAAAATTCAGGTTAACTTTTACAGGGTGAAAGGTTCTTTTCCATCTGTATCCATGCTTCTGGTCAAGTATTTATTTCTCTACCTCCCCTTAGAACCAGAGCTCATATGGTAATAGGCAATGGTCGTTCCCTTATAGTACACTCTCTGTTCTTATCAATATATGCTGCACAGGTACATTAAAATAAATCATCTCCTTTCAAGTGATATATCTATCTTCTGTTCTGATTATACCAGGATGACAACACTTCCATATGCCCCAATATTTATTGTATGCTGCATGCTCACACTATTTCTAGGGAATAAATATTGAAATATATAGAAATGCCACTTCAACTTACAACTGTATGAAGACACTTTAGTCATAGAATCATAACATAAAATGAAGATTATCATCTTCATCTTGAGAAAACAAAGCTTAACCTATCCTGTAATGTTCTTCAGACACAAAGCAACACTTTTGACTGTTTTGATTATGTATTGTTTATATTATGGTATTCTCTACAGGCCAAGAACAGAAATAGGAGATCCCTGCTTCAAAGAGCTCACAAACTAAACAACGAACATAAAGAGCATCTTTACACATGCTCCGGGGTGGTGGGCACTTTATGTAGAGTGACTCTGAGAGCCACTCTAATTAAAGAAGCTGCAGTATCTCGTGTATTCAATGTCTTGCACTTCAAAATGGCAGCAGGGACACTTCAAGTAAAGTTTGTTCAACAAACTTTACTCAAAGCACCCCTGCCACCATTTTAAAGTGCAGGAACACTTAATACATTAGATGCAGAGGCTGCTGGAGCATGCTAATTAGCACGTTCCAGCGGACTCAATTAATCAAACTGATTAATTGAGTCTGCTCCAATACACTGTAATTGCAGCACATTGGAGCAGCATCCCCACACGTCTACACAGGCACCTAAAGTGATTATAAGAAACTACTAGAGAGAAAAAAAAACTAGTATGAAAGAGAGGGTAACAAGGACCGGGTGTTGATAAGGTTGAGCAAGCTGCTGAATTTATGAGTGTAAGAGCTGCTCCAGGATAGTAAATTACACAGAGCATTAGAAGGCAGAAAGCCAACAGATCAAATGAGATACTATTATGAATGTTTCTGTGAATGTTAGGAGGAGGGCGAGGGATCAAAATCAGGGAGGAAGCCACTATATTTATTCAAATACAAGATGAGATTTTTTTCCCCCCAATTGGCAAGTGGAAAAAAGCCGCTTGTCTTATAATCGCATACAAGGAAACGTCATTAAATACAGTGTCTATTACTAAACTGCTGCCAAAAGTAGCATGCGCTCAGTAATGAAAACCAACTATGAAGTTGAATAAATGTAGCCAACACTAAACACGACTATAAAACACATGGCCCATATTGGTCAAACTTTTGTCTTTATATGTATACAAAGACAAATACAAAGCCTCTGGGCCTGGGGCTTGCGTGTAGGATGCCTGCCTGGATTTGGGGAGTAACTGAAGCCCCAGACTGATGCACCTGGGAAGAAGGATACTTGCCTGGTGGTAGAACCTTACAGACTTGATGATTCAGTCCTGCACAGTCCAATTTTGGAGCTCAATTATTGGGCTTTTCCCAGGTGAATCTGGAACTAATTTGCCCCTTGAACAATATAGTAGTATTAGTAGTAATACTACTACTACTAATGATAATAATAATAATAAATCTGAACCCCAAGGTCTCTGGGCCTGAGGCTTACATATAGGATGCTTGCCTAGATTTAGGGAGCATCTGAAGTCCCAGACTGATAGGTCTAGGAGGAAGGATACTTGCCTGGAGGTAGAGCCACACAAACTTGAGGACTAAACTCTGCTCATTTGAATTTTGGAACCCAACTATTGGGGTTTGCCCAACTGAATCTGGAACTTATTTAGCCTTTGAAATTAAATATTAAAAAGAAAAATATTTTGTACTACATATAAGTAGGTGCCACAATGCTGCTCAAAAGTGTGTTTATGGAGTACCTGTTAAAACTTGCAGTAGTTTCAAAGACAAGGTAACATGCATCAATTGTGAATAAACTAAACATATGGGTACTATATGCAAATTGCTACAACCATGTTTAATTTCAAGGTTATTGTTTGCAAATTTGCTTCTCACTTCAATGTGCTCAAGAAGAGCAGGGTCTGACAGTAAGGAGTGAGGGAAGGGGCTTCCAGGGGAAGAAGTTGGGGGGAAGCAGAGAGCAAAGGGGCTAGCTGACCCCCACCCTCCCCCAGATTTATTTTCCCTGCTGTAGGATTGGGAGGGGGACAAACTTAAGGCCAACCTCTAATAATTAGATTCTATACCTGGAAAATATAACAAGTTCATATATTTTACAGATATAGAATCCAATTTTTATGGGAAGGGTCATCTTATAATCAGGGTCATCTTCTATTGGAGTAAATGTGGTAGATGATAAAGCAGCAGTGAGGAAACTGAATGTACAGGAGAAGAAAAGGAATGATAAGGTGGAAGAGAAAGTTAGAAGTGGTTTGCTTGGTTGGGAAGCCTGATATTCACATCCTAATCCTCTGGGAATATTAAAGGTTGATGTGTGTGTAAAAGGCAACAGTGTAAAAAAGGGCAATGGCAGAAAAGGAGTTTGGGTTTCACAAGGTGACAAAAGTCACTATAGGAAGAATTGAAGAGGTTGTGGATGTCAGTGATCTCTGAGACAGAGGCAACAATGCAGAAGTAGCAAAATTAGAGGAGGGACTATATAAGACACTATATAGAGTCAGCAAGAGCTGGCAAGTGTTCAGCTCTGATGTTAAGAAGAACATCTGAAAACTGACTTTAGCAAAAGGAAGTTCATGCTTAAGGACTGCCTTGTGAGCAGGTTATGACAGAATATGTAGCATGGGTCTGCGGAAACTAAGCAACCCAGCATCCTAACTAATGTGTAACTGAGTAACTGTTGAGATGAGAGCTGGTTAAAAAAAAAATCTAACGATAATTTCTTATAAAAATGGGAATAATTTCTCATGATTTTTTTTGTCAACAATATCTCCATTTTTCAACTAGTAGTTGAAACAATTTTCTGAAGGGGAAAACAGAAGACAGTACAACTAATGCACAGTTAGAGATGCCTATAGTCAGAAGTTTTTATGTATGAAACTAAACAGCTCCACATAACCACCAGCCTACTGGCAAATAGATACATGCATAGGATATAATCACATAATCATACTGACTCTCTCTGTAACAGGAAGACACATGCAACTAAAAAAAGGTAGTGCTAAGTGATAAATTACTAATAAGGAAGGGTTGGGAACTTCAGTGGTCACAAGTGCATACAGCTATATCACGCTGAACAGATATTTCACTCACTGATGAGGCAGCAGTGCTCCACAGGTTGGCCGTTTGGCTGTACCTAACCAAGGATTTTAGTAGCAATACTTCTCCTTATTGACAGAATAAGGAAGAATTTCCTTTCTGAGCAGATCAGTGGTCTATGCATTTCAGTGGGCCCGTCTACACATGCACTTTACTTCAGAGTAGACTAATTAGCTTCACAGTAAAGCATCACAATCTACACACGCACCAGTATAAGGGCACAGAAAATTAATTGACTCTGCCATAAGATAGTATTGTCAGAGACAGTACTATGTTACAGTGGAGTAATTTACTGTGCTGAAATGCACGTGTGGATGATGTGCATGGATGTAAATTGTGCCCAGTCAGTCAGGGACCTACTCTGCCCCAGCTCAAATTGCTGCTGTCCCAGGCACACATATAGATGCTGCCGAGGAACAGTTTCCTCTAGCTCAAAAGGTTCCAGAGTTAATTGTGTCACACTAATTGCATATGTAGATGCGCCCTGTATATTTGAAATGTTAGTATGTTAGTACCACGTATTTTAAAGGCATTGCAAGAACTCTCAAAGTGGACAGTTAGGAAATAAAGTGTTCACAGGAAGAGTTTTATCTTGATTCCTGTCAGTTAAGTGGATTATTTATAAAATAAAACACGATTATTCATTTTATGAAATAATAGGAACCCTCTTATCTTATTCAGAATTGGATGATCTCATTATGCATATACATGTCTAACCCATTTGAATCCTGCTAAGATCTTGAATTTTCTAGTAGTGAGTTCCACAGGTTAATCATTTTCCAATATTTCAATTTTCAGCGTCTCTTCCTATGGAAGTCTTTCATACTTCAACCATTTGCGCTGAAAAGCTCTGAATCATTTTACTACTTGTGTGAGCATTTTGCAACTCCAGTTATGTGAATGAAACACAGCACTCCAAAAGAGGAAATGTTATTCATTTATATGTCACAATATTTTCAACATGTTTAAAATTACTTTCCATAACACTTCTGACCACTGCTGCATATTGACTTCTCTGAATTGATGCCCAATTAATTTTTTTAATGTTTTAATTAAATTTAGGAACCAGAAACATGCTACATTTAAAACTATAGCATTTTGGAGAAGGATTTTTTTTTGCTTCATGGAAAACATATATTTATCTTTAAATTAATAAAAGAAATTAAATCTAGGTATTTCTGACTGAGAAATGAAAATGTCATCAGGTTTTCTCATAGGAGCTGGAGTCTGACTGCTCTCATGACTGCCAGACTATATCTCCCTTCCACTTCATCCTCTCCTCTAAGGAATTGGAAGTGTCAGCTCTAGACTTCATCCAGCCAGGGTGTCACCACTCTGGCAATTCTGCAACACATTATTATTATTATTATTATTTTCTCTCTTTTTTGGACTGAAAACTTCAGGTTTTACATGTTCACTTTTTTGAGACAGTTGAATTTTCCCCACAGAAAAAAAAATCCACTTTGCTAAGGACTAAAACAGAAAATTGCCAAACAGCTGTAGTATCAATAATTTGCATTACTCTGTACAAAAGAAAGACAAAACAATTGTGTTTACCATTGTGTCATTCATTTGTCCTGTTTTTGCTAGGTTCCTGTGAAGTTACTGCCTTCATTAGCCTACTTACCCCTAAACAACTTCTGTCACCAGCAGTTTCCCATCTCATTATTCACTGTCTTTTCCAGTTAATTGATTAATATACTGACCACTGATCTCACACTTCCACCACTGCTGTCATACTTTCTCTACATTGGAAATAGACTGCTTATTTTTTCCTTTATCTTTAGCATAATCTATAGCACCCTCCTCATGTGCGCTGCATGGGAAGAAATGTTACAAAAGAAATTCCAAAGGAGTCCACACACTTTTAAAAGATTAAAGTCTTTATAGCATTTATTCCAAAACTTATTTTCCTTATTCTATTCTCAATTATTAGCTTTGTTCATTGCCTCAAGTTATGGGCTAGTCTATGGCTACCTTTAGCACTTTTGTAAGACTTCCCATGGTCAGATTATTATTTAATCATTAAATAATTAAGGACCAGATATTGCCATTAAGGTACAGCCATAAGTAGGGCATGAAGTATCATAGCAGAGCATCGGTAGGCATCAGAAATGAAAAAAACCATAAATGTGTAAGTTTATTTCCTTTTCATAGGTGCCATAATCAACTAGATAGTAGGGCTGTGCAAAGCTTCAGTCCCTGATTTGATTCGGTGGAGATTCGGCCCAATTCAGTGGTCAAATCTCCAAATCCGAATAAAATTAGAAGGCCCTTTAATCTCTCCAAATCGATTCAGAACCCTCTGAATCAGTTCAGAGAGATTTGGACAGATTCGGTGATTCAGACGTAGATAGAGCTTTAAATATTTTTTTTTCTATGTACCTCTAGATAGCAGGGGTTCTGAACGCTGCGATGCTGGGGCAGATGCAGCATCCCACAGAAGCACGGGGGTCTCCTCAGTGCACTTGGCAGCAGACCTGGAAGTGGACCAGGAGCACTACCGGGTCCACTGAGGAGTGTCCTGGGGGCCCCCCCACATCTTCCTGGATCTGGGGGTGGAGGGAGCACCCAGGGTCCCCCTGTGGCTGATCACTGAGCCAGGGAGGCATGGGGGGGCCCCCAGCATGCTCCCCGGCAGACCCAGAAGTGGCCCGGAAGTACTTCTGGGCCACTTCTAGGTTTGCTGCCGAGCACGCTGGAGAGCTCCCGGCACTCCTGTGGGACGTTCCATCCGCCCCAGCACCGCAGCAATCACAAGCCATGCTGCTACCTCAAGCTATGTAGAAAAAAACTTTTAAAGCTGTGCCTGTGTCCGAATCACTGATTCGCTGAATCAGCATCAAATCATCAGATTCGGCCACATCGAATTGGGGACAGTGATCCAAATCAACAGATCGAATCACTGTCCCCAATTTGGGCCAAATCGAATAGGGCCCATTACGCACACCCCTACTAGATAGGGCAAAGGGACTATGGCTGTAGCACAGCTTCTTCCTACCTGCTTTTGAAGACGTTGTGGCTGTCCCTTTTGAAGGCTGCAACTGGTGCGGGAGAGATTCACTGCATACCCCTTGTGTCTTTTTATGGGCTCACCACTGGGATTTCCACAATTTGCCCTTGCTTGTGACAGAGGTGTTGAGTGGTTTTCTTGTACTAAAGTATGTAAAGCATGTGCATGGGGGAAAGGTGAGGCTGGTACTTTGTTTTTACTTATTAGAAGTAAGCAGCATCTTGTCTTTACAATTTCAGTTTTGTTTCCAGAGGCTGTTCAAAGAGCCTTAGTAGTCTCTGATGCCCTCTTGTGCTTGATGTGGTATGATGGGTGAGCTGACATTGTTGCAGCTACAGTAAAGGTGCTTAGTCTTTTTGCATTTTAAAATTAGGTGTGGTATTTTAGAACAAACCTCCCTCTTTTAAATTGCTTCCTTGAAGAGAGACAACAATGTTTTCTGATATAGAGTTTATACAGGGTCTTCCAATGAGCATCACTAGAATTTGGTCAATGCTTCCTTTAGTTCATGAGAGAGACCCAGTGTCAGAAGTTGTCCTACACTTCCACAATGCCCTCCACCTAGTAAGCACAGAGAATGTTAATAAATAATTTTAGCCTCACAAGATCCTGTGATGTAGGCATTATCTTCGTTTGCCAGGTGGAAAAACTCAGAACTCTCTGGCCTATACCAGAAGTCATTATGGCTCCATTATCTACCTTGTCTATCAGTCCAAGTTCTTATAGTGCTTCCCTTTATTTAAGTCTTTTAGCATATCTCTAGCAATAATTTCCTAAACTATGCTAGATTGGTAACTTCATTTCTAGTTTTCTTCTCTCCTGACAGGGTTTGTATTTTCTTGTCCTTACCTTCCTTTTTTCTGGTTGCTTTACCATGTGGGAGAACAACTGTAGGGCTAAAATGTGAAAATTACATTTTACTCTCAGTAGTGTGAGATTCCTCATTTCTCATATTTACTCCTATAATGAGCTTGAAAGCCTCTTCTCCATTCCAAGAAATCCCTGTTTTCCACTCCCACAAAAGTCTACTTTTGACATCAACAACATCAATGCTCCTGAAGAATATGAAAGTCAGAAAAACAGGAAGAACATGAGGTGCTCTTGTGCTAGGTCATGGCTTGGGAATACCTCCTTGAAGATCTCTGAGAACTGATGATACACTGAATATAGTGAAATTGACTCAGAACTGTAGCGGGGAGAAAGCACAGTTCAGGGTGCATTCATGGGTTGATGTGTTGTTTAGCCCCAAGGTAATTAAAATACTATTAGTGGATAGAAACACATGGAGGTAGTCCCATTAGCTTCTATATCATCTTGCTCAACAATGGGATCTTTTGATACTCAGACATGGTTTGTAAGATCTGTTGGATCTGGACATGGTTTCTGGACAACTGGTTGAACTGTGGAGTAGAAGGTAAGTCCCCTTCCTCACAGCTGGTGTTGACAGTCTTTCAGCAGCAGTGCCAGGTGTTTTAGTATCATTCATTAGACATGAATGGGCATGAGTCCAGCTCACCAGTGGCAAATGATTTCTTTCAACATTTCTATGGAGTGCCTTTCTCAAGGAACATGCTGAAATCTGTGCAGCAGCAGAAGATAAGTATACTATGCAACAGGCTCGGTGTATGATTGCTGCCATCAAGAACAAGCAGACATGCACACACACGCACCTCCATATGCAAGGCAATCTCTGAGAAAGATTACTTTCTTCCATTATACTACGCTAGCTTCTGGCACGCAGTGTATACAATGCAGGTTGTAAAACCAATTTAGAGTCAAGAAAAGTCATACTGGACAGAATATAGCTGCTGAACTAGAAAAGGGGAAAATTTCTTAACTTCTGCCTTGGCTACCACATAGAACAAGGGTGGGCGAAATGAGGCCCGTGGGCCAGATGCGGCCCACCAGGCCATTCTATCCGGCCCATGGGGCCCCTAAAAAATTTAGAAAATTAATATTTATCCCCTGGCTGCCTGTCATGCGGCCCTCAATGGCTTGCCAAAACTCAGTAAGTGGCCCTCCACCCAAAATAATTCCCCACCCCTGACATAGGACCTCAGGAAAAGATTCACACTGGACATTTTTTGAATGACTGTTTTCTCCAAACAACAATTTAATTTCCTTTCTGTTCAATCCATCTGAAGAAACTATTAGGAAAGGAAGATATGCAGAGACAGTGTTGGGTTGGGTATACAGTAGATGTGCAGTGGCAAGGGTATAGTCATAAGTATGCATTATCTGCTCTTCTATCGATTGATTCAGACTGATAAAGATTGAAGACAATTCATATATATGAAACTTAAAGGCTGGACCACAATGGTGGAAACCTTTTCTTTTTTAATCAATTTGGGCTTGAAGGAGATAAAGAAATTGAACAGAGTAGGTCATATACTTACTCATACCTGCATCTAGATCAGTAATCGGATGCGGGCTCTGACCAATACATGCTGAGCCGAATTTCACTTATACGAGATCCATGGTGGATAGACTGTAGACCATTTGTTTCTATTCTGCCTGGAGGTTGAGAAGTCTTCTAGGAAATTGACTGATGTAGTAAGAGAGCCCAGTGTCATTTGTGGCAACTCTCTCTCTCTTGCTAGTGAAAACCAACCTGCAAGCTTCCTGTCATTTTGCAAATGAAGGTAAATGTACTCAAATGATACTCTTTTGTCTCTTTTGCATTTGTGGCTGGATGAAAGCAACATAACCATTAATCCCTTTGGGTGGGACGAATTAAACTAACCTTGGAAATGTGATGTCAGTTAACCAGATTTTGATCACGCAGGTCAGGGTGTGATTTTAAATCTGCCACAAGACCAGAGAATAAGTTTTTTCAGATAGCACTGAGCAGCCTGACTACTGTACAATAGAAGCATACACATTCACTTTGGTTCAGGGCCTTCAAGCAAGTGGCATAATTGCTTTTCTTCTGTGGAAAATTCCTACCAAACAATAGTGAAGACACAGCTAGTGAAGGTCAATTCCTGAATTCTGAAGGGATATGGGTCTTATTCCTCCCACTCACATCTCTATTTTTTTTCCTTCTGCATATAGAACCTTGAAGTGTTAACTCCCAGCCTTGTACCTGTGCACAAAAACATGTTCAACTCTTCTGGACATATTACTTTTTTGTGTTGTGCTTTGTGATTATTCAGAATGAGCTTCTTGATAACATTTCAACTGATAAAAATAATAAAAAGAAAATGAGTTCATTTGGACCTGCAAAGATTATCTTTTAGATGCACATTTTTTTTTATTAGCTAGAATGCTAAGAAATCTAATTGGAACGTAAAGGCAGATTTAGTAGTTTCCAAAGTATGCAGGGAACTAAAATAAAAGAATGCATTATAATATTGTTTCTATCCCCACCCCCACCACTGGCATTCTGCATTACTTCACTGTCTTCACCAGTTGAAAGAGTAGTTTTCATATATTTACAGCTTGATTGCCATTAATTTCCTAATGTAAATTTGAATGAATTTGGCCAGTTGGAGTTTTTATGGAGCATCTTAACTTCTTTATACAGATAAAGTATCATAAGGGCATGTCACATGAATTTAGAGCAAGTTTGAGGGAAAGGCTAGGCAAACTCAGGAAATATACACTAAATAATTCAAAATGTTCATAAAATTATTAAATGAACATAATTTGACTATTCAATTAGCATCTTTTCGTTGGCTAGAAAATGTATATTTTTGAGGTGATGTAATTATACCAGATACAGAAAGATAAGATAAATATATTAAAACACGGACTTCACTGGGCACCACTGACTGCTCAACACATTTGAAATTCATGGCACCTGTTTAGACACCTAAACATAGGTTTCAGGATCTAATTTTAGGCATCTATTTTTTAAAATCCTGATTTCCATATATAATCTGAGTTCATCTCTAATTTCATGAGTGGAATCCCACTGTCTGACAAGTGATCTAGTTAAACTATTTTTTTTTTGCAGTAGTAGCATAAATACGGACTAGTAGCAGGAAAGTAACTACTCAAAAGTCCGATCGTGCTAATAGCAAAAGCCATAAGGATCGCTCTAATTCATGGCTGAAACCAGGACAAAAATAAGCAGACCTCAAGAATCATGATCTCCATTTAGCAAATTAATTAAAATAACTTAAAGTAAGTTAGGGATAAGAATACCCCTGAGAGAGGTTGTTTTTTCATGACTTGCAAGATCATGAATACAGTACAAAGTAAAGTAATCTTTTGATGTCAGAAGAGCATAAGCAGCTTCATCAGCATATTCTTTCCACTGTTTTGAAGTTAACATCAAGTTCTTATTTGTTCTAGCCTAATAGAGTCTCCTTTATTTTTATTTAACCAGCCACTTAAAGAAAATATCAATATTCATATGATAGGTATTAGCAAGCATAAAATAAAAAGAAAGTAAAAAACACAACTGAAATTCAAATTTGAATAGGCAAGATTATACACAGAAACATGCAAATAAAAGTTCAGTTAATCCTCGTTTTCTCTTTAAATAGTCCTCTGAACCCTTGCTGTTTAAAACATAAGAATGGCTTTTCTGCCAACCCAGGTTGCACACACACACACATTTTAAAGTTGTATTTGAACAGACATTCTCACTGTGCTAATTATAGTTTCAACTTTAACCTCAAGTTACAGCCCTTCTAGATTGTAACTTCCTCATAAGTAGCATGTTTGATGATACAGAAGTTCAGTCATGCAAATCTTCCACCTGAAAAGATACAAAAGGTTGATTTACATATTTATCAAACACGATAAGTGGAGGAACACACTGCAGAGCCACTTCCCATTACCAGAGGGCCTCAGTAGCAGCCAGGACTACTGCACTAGGAAAAAAAAATCTTGTTACATTTTATTTGCAGATATAAAAATGAATAAAGCTACAGAAGAGAGACTAGAAGCCTTGGAGACAAAGACAAGTTTAGGGCCAGATATGCTGCTGCTCTGAACTGTCCTGGGTGAGACCTAAAATTGATCTCTCATTTTCTTAGCTGGGAGTGCTAAGAACACCCTGCACTCACTATGCAGGGTTAGCCTCCTGTCCCCTAGTAGCAAACTATCCAGCCAGTTAAACAGTAGTATGAAAAGGTCCAAAGGGAGCGTGGGTTAGTCCTTGCCTGAAAAGAAAACAGTAGCCAAAAGCTGCAAAATAGAGAATTCTATTACACTGCTATTTGAAAAATGAAAGGAAACACAGGAGTTCCTTTTTGGAGATACAGGGCAAGTAGGTAAAACTGTAGTGGCATCACAACTTCAAATCACAAACTCTTTAAGTGAATGAAGATTGGTAGCAAACTGTACTAAATGACTGCATACACACAAGCATGCATATGTGTTTTGTGGTGCCTCAAAGGCTGTTGAGGTGCTGCAAAACACACCCCACATGTGTGATTTGGTTCTCCATGCTGCACATTTGCAGTGTGGAGCCAAATTTACATAACGGGAAATCCTGGTATTAAAAAAGTGCATGGAAAAAAGCGGAGCAGTGCATGTGGCAACACCATGTGCCACCCGAAACTAGTATGGGTGGCCAGAGCCACCCAAGCTCCGTGTGCCCAGATTGCCACTGCTGAAGCCCTGGAAGGAACCCAGGTAAGGCTGTTGGGGACTAACCCAGGCCTCCCCTACCCCACCTGGAGCATTTTCCCCCATGCAGGGGCATGTGCTGGGACAAGAAACTGCAGCATGAATTTGTGCCACTGCTTTTTTCCCCTTGGCAAATACATGCCCCTGCTCGTGGGGATGAGGCCAATTCATTATTTAAAACAATTTCATCTTGACATCATACAAGCAGGGTGTTAAAGCAAGTGCTTAAAAGTGATGCTGCATAGGCACTTTAGCATTTGTACCATTTAACATATTCAGACTTTTGAGTAATTTTTCAGCCTATATAGTCCGTAAAATTTGTGTCCTTTTTATCTCCTTGCCTCAACCCACTCTTAACTGCCCTAAGTTTTTGAGGGCTCCTTGCGCTTCCCATCTAAGTAGGCTGAACATGTTTTCTTGAGGAAGATGCTCTCCTCGGCTGATCTTTTCCAGCAGAGGAGACAACAAATGAAAATATTTTATAGGTCTTATTCTGTAATTAAGCACACTAAAATTTTGTAAGCATTGCATGTACATCAATATAAGGTCTTTTACTCAGAAAACATTGAGACTGCATTCAAGAAAGTGCAAAGATTTTTTAACAAGGTGGCTTCTTTCTTGTTTGATGTGATGTCATAAGTGATGTTCTGAAGATTTTCTTTCAAGCATTTAGATACAAAGTAGGTTCAAGGTTATTTTTTTCCCCCTAAGATCAGCCTGGGAAGTTGCTCATGCCAAATTTCTGTCACCACTCCTAAAATTAATGGAAGAAGTCTCCCTCGCAGGCCAATCTCAGATAAACACGTTAGCCAGATTGGAGCACAAAGGAGCCAACTAATATCCAAATATTTTTTTAAATGGCACCCTAGGGATGCACCAAGTTAATCATGCAAACGGCTAATCATTAAAAAAATGCTCATCAATCAGCTTGTGAATAATGTCGTGACCCATGTTTATGTTTCCTATTGCCCTCAATTCACTGAAGTGAGCTTGACTTTTTCATTATCTTGCCTTTTTATGGTTGACATGAAAGAGGATATTGACTCTAATACTAGGGTTGAATTTCCCCCTTTAGTTTGATTAGTATAAGCAGGCGTTATGGAGCCAAAGGTTTAAGTTCTGCTTCACATTTAGGCAGTGAAAGGAAAAAACAGGCAAGATAGTATGTGTTTGCAAAAATGCTTGCAGATGAAATTATCTGGAGTAGCTTAAAGTGGAGTATCTCTATTTGCAACATGGAAATAGCAGCAGCACCAACAGCAACAACCTAACAGGTCCTCAGTAATCCGCTGTAATGGCTACGAGAACCATTGTGGACTACCACACACTGAGAATTACAGCCTGTTCTTATGAGGTTGTGAATGTGTCATGGAAAGTGCTGCACCCTTAACACCATTAGCGGTTTTTTAGTTAATCACATTGGCCTAATGTGGTATCTTTTGCTGACTGTGGAGCTCCCCAACAGTCAATATACATTGAAAAAAATATATTTGTAGAGTTTATAGATGCATCATGTACACACTTTGCTATAAATAAGTCCATGAGCATTTTCATTACGATCTATTCTACTCAGAGACCTATAATCCAGTACACCTACTCATTGTGCTAAAGTATGCCAAAGCTATCAATTAAAAGATAACTTGGCAATATTTATTATTATAAAAATTTTAAAAGATGTCTTTTTTTTGGCATTTGTATGAACTGAAATGGCTTCAATACCATATATGATGTACATTATCACTTAACTGACGCTTCATATTGCACCTGAAGAACTACTCCTGAATTTGCCTTGCGTTTTCCTTTAAATATCCAAGTAAAAAGCTAATTATAGAGGTTAAATGTTGGCTGCTACAAACTGCCATCAACAAATATTCCTATGGATTTTTTTTTAGCGCTGACACTCACTTTGTTTGCACAGCCACTGGGTTAATATAAATGACTAGAAGAACTCCAAAGGGGCTGTGGTGTTTTTTTTCTTGCATCAATAATCCATAGAGTAGGAAAGATTTACACAATATAACGATGCCCTGGGAGCACTGAAATAATAAAAATTTCAAAATAATTGTGTGCTCCAAAATATGCATTTACCTGATAGGTTTTTAAGTGCTTAAAATTAGCCTACCCAATAAAACCCTAGTTTCCAACTGACCTTTTCGCTTTTTGAGATATACAAGATGTCTACCAAAATAAAAGGTACTGCCTAATAATACATACCTTCTACCTCACAGGGGCACTGTGAGGATTAATTAATGTCTGTGCTGTTTTGAACATATGGTAAGTATTATAAGGATTTACATATGATAATGCTCAGTGCTATGATAGCTAGCCAGTTGGATCATTTTCATGCTCAAATAAGTACAATTGGCCAGCCTCTTTCTTTCTGTGCTTAATTTGGGAACATAAGGAGCAGGGGAAAGCAAAAGGTGGCTTGAAAACTTTTCTTCATTTCCCAAATTCTGGTTCAGGCCATAGTTTAAGTTACAGCAGGCTCAGGATTGCTCTAGTTTATGCTCCTCTGCTATGACTTCCTAGGGCAACCCCCAGCACAGGTGCCAAAGCGTAGCATGCAAAGGTATTTTGCTTGGCACATGCACCTCGGCGTAGACAGCAGAGAAGGGGCTAGGGCTGTGCTGCCACAACAAGGATCAGGCCCCTCGTGGGCCATCCACCCCTGGCACACCAATATCTTACAAGTCGATGATGCACTTTGACCAAAAACTTTGCCGACCCCTGTCCTACGTGGGGCATTCATCAGCCAAAAGTAGCAGCATGATTGTACAGTACCAACACAATCCTTCCCCCCAGCCATGCTCCCTATCCTAGGATTTCTGAAGGTGTAATATAAAGGCACTGCATGAGCTCTTCATCAAATAGGAATCACTTTAAATCAGAGATAAGGCCTCTCAAGGGTTGGTTATACCATTGGATGAGCAAAAAGGGGCTGAAGCAGGTTCTGGCCCACAGTGGGCACTGAAATACATACTTAACTAGATATGAAAGATAATTAACAAAAAGCACTGTTTCTTATGTAATATACACGCTCCTCTTGGATAGATTCTGAAAAATTATATTAATTTTTTGTTCTACTTACATTTTTGCCCTGCAGAATAAGAACATAAAAAGACAACTACTTTCCTGGCTTTTCTAGGTCTCTAGGTAGGCCATAATGAGATATGGCTTAAGCCTGCAGGCCTCAGACATCTGTAAGAGCTGTAACAAACCCAACATTATTAAATATTTATAAGGTACTACAGTCCAGGTTTCCCCACAAAGAGTGGTACCCCACTGTAATACGCATTGTATAGACCCGATTTGTTCCTGTCAAAATAACTTATATTTCATTCAAGAGATAGAAATGTGTTTCAAAGAAGTAATTTATGAATTTTTGGGGAAAGTAATCCAACTTCCTCAAGGTATTTGAGGTCACAAAATTAATTAACCACAAATGGATCCAGACCATGCCAAGACAAGAAATGTAAAACCTGTCAGCATGTCTCCACAAGTCCCACAGTAACTACTCCCCAAAACAGAACCATCACCCTTCCTGGATCTGGGCCTCCAGAAATGTAATATATTTTATCCAGTGCACCAAACGCCGTGATGCACGGATGACTGGTGCTGCCTTAGTCAAGGAGGGCACATGCCCTCCCAGCGACCAGTCAACAATGTGGGGGGTGGGACACACACACACACACACACACACACACACAATGAGTGGCCGTGCTGCTCCTGAAAGCGGCCGTGGCACTCCCGGAAATGGCAGCAGCTTACATCTGGTGCTCACGCTCCCCGGTCGGCACTTGCAGGGGGGGCACTGACACTCCCACTTGCCACCTCTGCCCGTCGCCTGAGCGGGGAGCATGGCCTGACAGGGGGTTTCAGGGGATGCACATGCACCCCCTACGCGTTGCCACTGGCATGATGGAAAATATGTAGGAGAAACCAAACAACAACTGTGCACCAAAATGACTGCACACCAAAAATCCACCAAAGAAAAATATCCAATCACCTGTGGGTGCCCACTTCTCACAAGACAGTCACTCCCTCTCCCAGTTCTAATTCTGAAAGGAGCCTTACAAAACACCTTTTGTAGACAAGCCTACGAACTTCACTTCATAAATCTACTGGATACAAAAAAAATCATGGACTTAATATAGACATTGGATTTATAATGCCTTACAACCTGCCTGATATCTGACACACCAGGTAACCTGCCTTCAGCTGACCACTTGAATTCCTTCACACATTTCCCTCCCTTCCCCACCCTTCCCTCCTATCTCTTCCCATTGTCTTCCAAACTTCCACTCATTTGCATTTTCACAGACTTTGTTTATTTTAGCTTCTTTTTCACCTTGGATAACACTGAAGAGCAGCAGAGTCTCTCAGTGTCTGAAGAAGGGTATTTGTGCCTGAAAGCTTGCAAAGAACTTTTTTCCAACTATTTAGTTGGTCTAATAAAAGATATCACATCTACCCAAAGAACTTTGCCTGTCTATGTCCTTAGATCAATATGGCTACAACCAAACCACAGTGAAATAAAATAGGAATTTGGTCTTTTTTTTTTTTTTAACCACACAAACAGTTCGGCTGTCAGACAGTCTAAATAATTCTATCCTTAATTCATTGCAAAGCAAAAAGATGATGATAATTTTGAAGTTCAAGTCACTGACTTGGGATTCAGGAAATGTCCTTTCAGTTGGTATCCCTGTAATAGACTTTCTGCATGCCCTTTAGCAAGTCACTTAATCTCTTTGTGCCTCAATGTTAAATTATTATGTTGCCATTCTTGTCTGTCTTTGTCTATTTACACTGTATGGCCTTTTTGGGAATGGGATTTTTGTGTATTTGCATGCTGCCTTGCCTGACTGGGCTGTCTTGCCTGGGCCTTTTAGTTACTCCTATAAAACAAACAAACAGCAGTAAAAGTACGATCTGATTTTTATCTCATAGCAACTACTCTCCTAAAAATACTTTATTCATTTTTCAAACTGTGCAACTGTTGTATTTGCAGCTCTAAAATTGCAGTTGAATTTCAAAATATGCTCAGTTACCACAGTGTGGTATGGAAACACAGATAGAACAGAACTGTTCACTGCTATTTGAAAATATATTTGCTGCCAGGAACGAGTGATTTTTGTGATGAAGATGGACCACATAACTATAAAGTGTTTTCAGTCAAGTTGCTCCTGAAGAGGAAGTGACACTATTCAGGCTTCTTTTTACCATGTATAGGGCCTTAAACTGTTAGAAGCAGGGAGCTCAGACAAGGAGTTTACCTAAGGACAGAAGCATGTTCTGTCACCAGACGATGAGTTACTTTCTGCTTCATTATAAATTTTAAAATGTGGAAGAATTAACTATTAATTCCCAAACCTACAAAAATGCTCAAGTATGTACACAGGCCTAAGCAGCAGGTAATATACCAAGAGCACGGAAATATCTGTCTCTGTCAGTATAGTCATTGAGCCACGTCCCAAAAGAAGAACTCTTTCTGAAAAGATGAACACAGCAGTTTAGGGCAGACTTTGATGAAAAGACAGTAGCCAATGCAGGTATTTAAGGTCAGGGAAAATAAGATATAGATATCACTTGCAGGCTGCACTGCAAGTCCCTTGCACTTGCACTGTCCCAAATTGTGAAGTTAAACATAAACTGTCTTAGGTGGGCTTTTCATACTTTCTATTTTGTGATGTTAAATTTCCACTGTTTGAGTGATGCAACAAATTAGGTGAAAAACAACCTCCATGGTACATACATAGATGGTATATGTAGCAATCAAACTGATATCAACTCACAAAGTCATGTAAATGTCAGTGGCTTTATAACTTGTTAGAGTTGGCTTTCAGATGATATCATTCCACTCGGCACACTGCTTTACATGCACGTTTTTAAGGTTTGGTTTTTTTGATATTTTTAAAAGGTAGTTGAGAACCTACAAGTTGCAGATACAAACTCTTAAGAGAATGTGTCATCTTTCGGGACTTGAGGTCAAATGAATGAATGTTCATTCAAATAAACACCTGTTATATTACCAAGTTGTTGTACAACATAAATCTGTTTTAATAAGGTATAAAAGCTGGGAAAAAATCACATCTAGTCTGGCTTTTCAATTAATCTCTGTTAAATGGACTTTTGATATATTCATTTGATATCCTAAAAGCCACAGAAAAAACAGTGCATTGTAGTTGACAGTGAGCAACCCTTGACCAATCTCCTTACACTTACCTGGCCTACTCACACTTACTATTTTCCTTTTTTTAAATGTCTGGGTTATATTAACTTTCACTTAAAATAAAACATGATTTTAAATGCATAATCTTGCCTTTAACAACTCCCATAATCTAGTAAGTGCTATCTGGCAGCATCATCCAGTTTAGCAAAAAGCTTGCAATGCTGACTGATAGATTTTTGATATTTTCATGCCTCTCTTTTACTAATTATGCCCAGATTGCTCATCATGCTAGATACTGTTTATGCTAGGAATTTTCTACAGCATACCTCAGGGGCAAATTGCCTGTAGTGGTGAGCTGGGAATTGTCTACAGCCTACTTCAACAAACAAACCTCCTCTATTTCTCCCCATCATGTCAACATACACAAACCAATTCTTTAGCGGAGTTTTCATTTGATCCAACTTGTTACTCAGAAAGCTATCACCTCTGTCATACTGATTGTTTATTCCTTTTAGACCACAATACACATACCAGCTCCTTAAAACCACATCTAAAACAATGCAACAGTTTCACTATAGTAGGCCATAAGCTGGGCATTAACAGTCAGTAGAGATTTCTTGTTAGTTGATATATTGTGTCTTGACACAAATATTTAAAATTTGTTTTGAAGTCTTTCTTTCCTGTTCACACCCCTCCACATCAGCTTCCAACTGCTTTGGTTGAGCTGCAATCAATTTTTTAGTGTTAGGCAATTTTATTTTCAGTATGATCCGACTTCTTGACAAGGTTGAAATATTTACATTTGTCATCCTTCCAGTACTAGGTGGACAGTGCTTCCACTTTTGCCACAGAGAATACTTTAATAGCAAATTATGATTAATTGTTTACCTCATACACTAGAAATGTAACCACAAGAAATGAATACATGGATGGCTAGAAAGGAAAGAAAATTAATCATCCTACATCATCTTCCCTGTAGCACATACATGCAGACATATATTGCAATAACCATTCTTCTTGATAGCTTTCGCCCCTTAAAAAAGGTTAACAATTTTACAGCTTGGTACAGCTGATCATTTACAAGGAAGCTGAGATCAGAAGGCTCTTCCAAATATTTTATTATTATAAAGAATTAGAATCCATATTGCTAACTTTGCTGCTGCTTCACTTGTAGATCTACAGTATTTCCTATAGTTGTGAAAAATGCTCCACCACTTCTTAGCATTATTGCACTTGAGGAAGGTATATTAGTGGATTAGGAGAAACTGTATGCGTAAAAGTTTACATGGCTAAAAGGAAAGGCACAAAGCCAAAAATACCATCCCCAAAAGTACACAGGCGCCAAATTAGTTTCTGTGGCTTTCCTGTTACCAGGGTGTGTTTGAGTCCTTTTCGGGGTGAGGGAAAGTGAGAGATAAAAGCAGCATTTCTTTTCCACTTTGATGATCTGGTTTCTGGATTTGTAGTTAACATCTTTCCAAAAGCCTAAAACATGAAATGTGGAATGAGCCTTGTGCTGTCATGACGTTTGGAGGCACTGGTGTTTGAAGTCTTAGGGTGCAGTATTAGAAATTAAAAAAAAAAAAAAAAAAAAAAAATCAGTGTACACTTCTAATTTCAGGGGCTGAGGCCTAAGTATTTGGCTGGATCCAACAGGAGCTGGACTGTCATGCCACAGTGAACTGGGGCACGGCAGAGCTTGGGTGCTGTTTGCCTAGTAAAAGTAGGTAAATTTTGAAGCCATTTAAAAAGTGAAAGCTTTGGACTTCAGGGCAAAATGGGGCAAGGTGCAGCTTTTCCTCACACTCCTTCATCCATAGATTAGGTCCCAGGGTGCCCAGAGAAATCTATCCCCCTTCCCCTGGGTTCAGGGCCCCCCCCCCCCCTTGCA
>NW_005842358.1:1026521-1029900 GCF_000455745.1 Alligator sinensis
GGGCGCTGCCACAAGCCGAGCTCCTTGCACGCCGGCTCCATCGCCCCTGCCAGGCACGAGCAGGATTCTGCACACGCTCTGGTGCCTGGCACGGAACAACATCCAGGACCTCATGCTCGCCCTCCCCCCACTTCTGCCTGCAGGTCTCCCTCCGTCCCCGCGGCTGCTCAGGGGGCTCCAAGCCGCTAGGAAAGGTGCCTGCACTGGGGGGATCGGCGGCGGCGAAGCAAGCGAGAGGCAGGCTGCAAACTTAGGGGCTGCAGAGCCACCAACTCTTTGTCCTTGGCCAGCACGGGAGAATGCACGCACTCAGCAAAGGTAGAGAGCGCGTGCGCACGCCCCAGCCCAGAGGGGGGCGCGCTCCAGCAGCCGAGGAAAGGGAGCAAGCGCGCCCCCCCATCCCCCCCCTCCATCTCGTTTGGAACTTTGCTGACTGCAACATTCTGAATCCGAACGTAGCGACACAAGGGGGCGGAGGCGGTAGAACGCTCGAGTCTCCCCGTTCCATCCGGCCTCCTTCCCCCGGGGGAAGCTCGTGTTCTCTCCCCTCTGACCCCCTGGCCCGCCGCGGGAGCCCGCTCGGCAAAAAGGGGGCACGCCAGCGCCACCCTCCGGCTCTCGGCCCGCACTGCAGCCTCCCCCCGTCTCCCCCCTGCTCCGACTCTCAATGTTCCACACTGCCCGGCCACAGAGCCTCCTCTGCTGCTTTATATCCCCCCGGCTGCCTCCATCCCTTCCACGGAGCTTTTCTCCCCTTCCCTCCCCCCCTCCATCCCTCCCCTCCGACCTAACACCGGGACAGGACGTCTGCGAAGGTAAAGGAGAAGCGGGTTAGGTGGCTGCAGCAGGAGCCTGGGCGAGCTTGGTGGGGGGAGGAGGAGACGGAGGAGGAGGGGGGGGGGGGGCGGGGGGGGGGGGGAAGGAAAGATCCATAAACCCCCTTGCTGCCTGTCGGTGGCCGGGAGAGAGAGAGGAGCCGGGACTGAGTTCACGCCTCACTTGGTGCACACACACCATGCTGATCCTGGAGAGCCTCCTACCATAACAACCCCTCCATACCCTCCTCGCTGGGAGCTCGAGCTCTCCCCACAAAGCCAAGCTGGGAGGGGAGGGGGGGCAGTGTGTGTGCAAAGCTGCATTTCAACCCTGCTGCAATTCCCTACCAGGAGCTTCATTTGCTTTCCAGAGCCTCCAATTGGGGTTCCTTCGGGGTGTAGCTATTTTTTTTTTGGGTGCTAAAAAATGTCGGTCTGTTTTGTAGAAACTGATCAAGAATCGGTGGCGTTGAAAGCTTTGCAGAAGGTGCAGTTTGAATTATGCTTCTTCCCCCTCCAGCAGCTCTGTGGTGGCCAAATGCAATTCTTTGCTGCTGGCCATGTAAATAAGCCAAGCTTCTGCTTTCTGAGTTGTCTTGAATGCATCTTGGGTTTTTTGTTTTTTGGGGTGTTTTTTAAACCCAGCAAACCCTCCTCTCTCTTCCCCACTGCCCTTTAAATGCGAGGAGACAGAGGGAGAGTGTAAATTTCAATCTGAAATGAGCCCAAGTGTTATTGGCAATATATTGTCTCGGAGAGAGAAGGGAGGGGGGGAAGAGGGGGATCTGGCTTCTTGGACCCAATAAAATGCTCTGCTCCAGTGTAAATATTTACAGGGTATTAGTGACTTTTTAAAAAACATTTTCAGGGAGGGCTGTTATTTACAATGTGTCATAAGTTATTAATGCTCATTGCCTAAGTACCCTGCTAAATCTCTGTCTCATGCTTCAGAACAAAGTCGACCATTGATATATTGTCCAAAGTATGAAAAAAATGTGAGTGGGATTTTTTTTAAAGGAGATATCAATATTATAAATAAAGGGTAAATATTGCATTCTACCTGTCAAACTGCAGCCTAAGCCAAGGTTGAGAGGAGGGGATATTTTTTCAGCTGATCTCTCGCTTTAAAATTGGTGACAACTGTATTGCCAAGCGCTGTGTTTTGAAGGAGAACTTGGGGAATGGCAAAAAAATAAATAAATATTGTCCTGATTGCCATGTTAACTCTGCCTTTTTCTTCTCTCCCCCTAAAAAGTTCACCACGATGTCCAGTGACAGGCAAAGGTCAGATGACGAAAGTCCAAGTACCAGCAGTGGTAGTTCAGATGCAGATCAGAGGGACCCACCAGCACCTGAACCTGAAGAGCAAGAAGAAAGAAAACCTTCTGCCACTCAGCAGAAGAAAAATACCAAACTGTCCAGTAAAACTACTGCTAAGCTATCTACTAGTGCTAAAAGGTAATAATTATTAAGTGATAGCAAAATAATCTGTAGTAGTACATATCTCAGTGTTTGCATTAGACTTGTATAATCAGTTCTTGTGAGGGTATGTTGAGTCGCATACTGAACTTATATATATGTTGTCAGTGAGTATCTTCACCAATTACATTGATACATAGTTGAACAAGCTTGCTACATTTCTTTTGAAAAGACATTTAGGGATTTGATAACCTGTACATTGGCAAATCAGTGTTTAGAGCCCAAAGTGAATTGCAAGTATCATGAGAACAAGTGTCCAGCTACAAACGTCTGTTTCACCTGAGTTCAAAGTAGTGGCTCCCCTGTCCCCAACCCCTGTACTGGTATGAGGTACTGTCCT
Source organism: Alligator sinensis (assembly GCF_000455745.1). Lineage (NCBI taxonomy): Eukaryota > Metazoa > Chordata > Crocodylia > Alligatoridae > Alligator > Alligator sinensis. The sequence continues at coordinate 1,029,156 of NW_005842358.1, forward strand.
TCTGGTCTATTTTAATAGGCCTTGCTTATTGTTAACAAGGGGTGCTGTTGAATTCAAGTACTTACAGAAGTTCCACTGGCTTTTGATGGGGAGGAAAGAGGATGGGAAATGAGGGGTACGTACCAATATTTTATAACTTTCCATGCCAAGGAACAGTTCATCCTTACATACAGTAAACCGAATATAGTGTTATCAGGTATTTTACTCTGACAAAACTAACTTCAGTTGGACACTTGCCTTAATATGGACTGCAGGATTAGACTCTGGAGATTAATATCCTCTGCCTTTAAGGTATCAGAACTACAAGAGGTTGCTGGAGATTTTATCTGCCATATCTGTATTTGCATATAACATTTCTGGAAATATTTTTGGGAAGTTTACTCTGATGGACTCAGCCATATGAAACAGGCAAACTTTAAATCCCTTGACCTGTTGTGGTCTTGAGATGAATGCAGTTTGCCAATACTTTTGCTGACGTTCCTTTTTCTTTAGAATATAGGCTATATTATGGCCAATAGTAGGGAGGTTTAAGTAGTAACAGTAAGGAAAAAAAAATTATATATATTTTTAAAGAGAGGTCAGCTCTTAGATTAATTCCCTTCAGTATGCACACTGTAGCCAAACTTCCATAAGAGTCTCAGGAATTCTTGTCAGAATTAAGTTAAACAGGTACCTGAAGCATATTCATCATAATATAAAAAAAACCCTCTATGTTTTTGGGGGGGGGGGGGGGGGGCGGTTTGTA
>NW_005842358.1:1029931-1031327 GCF_000455745.1 Alligator sinensis
TTTTTGGGGGGGGGGGGGGGGGTTCCTGTTGTAAAGAAAGTTTTGGAAATTAAATGCCCAAAGGTAGACACTTTAATACTTTCAACTTCTTGCCTTTACCAATTTTAATAATATATTATATTATGTATATAATGTTTTAGTCATCTGTCTTGAAAAGCTCCAGATATATTGTATAGACTCTCATCAGTGGGGTTTCTCTTAATCATCATGGGTCTGTTTTCTTCAGTGTTGGATATGAGAGAAGTCAAATTAAATTTAATGGGACTTGTGAAAGGTCTTTCAGGATCAGGTTCTGTTTCTCTCATTTCAATTAGAAACATTACAGTATTGACAACTCCTCAGTAGTATTTTTATGGGTCCTTGTCTGTAAGAAGCCAGTAGCTCTTCGTGTGAAGAAATTTAGAGGCAAGTAAAAATCTCTTTTCCTAAAAGTAGTTTAGTTCGCACCTTATTTTCTGGATTACTTATTCATTTAACAAAAAGTTTTAAAAAATATTCCCTTCCTGGATACTAAAACTTCTAGGACTACTATTAAAGAAACAGCAAAGCTGTCACTGGTCTTTCTTTTAGGATCATGATTTATTTAAAATGTGATTATGTAAATAAAAATAAGAGCTACTGTACAGGGTTGGCAGAGGACACGTAGTAAAAAGGTATGTATAGAAACAAAGTTGATCCCCAGGCATTACTCCAGTTATACAGATAGCTTGGCAGATTCACTTTTAAAGTGCTGTATGAAGCAGCAGGTAAAAAAATTTAAGCACATATTTTACTTTAATGCAGTTTGTTAATTCAGCCTCAGTTAGAGCTCTGCAACACTGGTTTAAAGTCATTGTCAAATATGCTTGTATTGCCTCCCCCTCCCTCCTTGCCTCATTTGCATATTAGCTTGAAAAGAAAATCTCTCTGGTAAAAAGTGTTCAGATATGGATAACAGTTACTTTTCTGAGTACTTGTGGGAGATTCCTACCAAACTCAGATGCAAGTGTTCTGTATATTTACAGTATCAAGTAAGAAAAAAGCTGAAAAGTTTCTCTGTTATGGGATTTGGGTTATGCCTCTGAGAACAAAGAGGAAGCAGCCATGTTAGCATTACTGAAGGCAAAGCCAATCTTGCATTTAACTGCATGGTGGTAGAGGGCAGTGTAATTCCCTGATTTATTCTATAGACTATCTCAAATGCTTTGTGTCTGTTCTCATTTCACCAACAGAATTCAGAAGGAGCTAGCTGAAATAACCCTTGATCCTCCTCCTAACTGCAGGTATGTAACAACTTTTTAAATCGGGGACTGTGATAGGAAATTAACATGAGATGTTAGTTCAGCAGAACAGAGAAGCCACTCTCTAATGCCTATAAACAGTTTCTGGTTACAGTAATTTAAAGTAAATTGAACTA
>NW_005842358.1:1031358-1037771 GCF_000455745.1 Alligator sinensis
ATTTGATAGAATGTTTCACAAAGTTTGGATTTTTCTGGGCACATTGTAGGTGTCACTAATTAATATGAATGGTAAAGTTAGTTACAAAAAATCTGCTGAGCTATTCATTGCTTATTTTAAAAACGCAGACATTCATTGCATAAAACTTCCAGATGTACTTAAGCTTTGCTTTGAACCTCTGCTCGTGCACAATTTGAGCCGACTTTAAGTGCCGAGGTTTATAAAAAGTTATGTTACTATGTTCTATAATTAGATAAAGAACACTGTGTGATGTTTGTGTGTTTTATCTTACTACTCTGCAGTGCTTGAAGCTGAAGCATTACCTTTAAAGTTTCTGTCTGTTGGCCAGATATTGTATTCTCTTGATTGATGGTATTTTAAGGAAATTCTCCTGTTATGTGCTAGCCACTTAATCGTTTTAGAAAATGAAGTTGCAAGGTGAGAGATTAGTGAAAAATTCAGTTTTAAAGAAAGCAAATATTACTGTGCCCATATTTTTGTATGAAAGTCACAGTAGCATAATTGACTAAATACCTTCTTTATTGAGATTTGATTAATTCTGGAAAATATTTATTTTAAGCACAAATTGAGGTAAACATCATGTATCAACATTTCTAATAAGGCCAGGTTTGAGACACCTAACTTAATGTTGCCTATAACTTATATGTTTCAGTGGAATATCTGCCTGTAAAGAATGTTATGTTTAATGACTGGTATTTAATAGGCAGCATTGGTATTATGTGAAAAAACTGCCAATGCCCTCTATTTGTTTTTTTCCTTTGTTTGGTGTGTTGAATAGTTGGAAAAGTTTGGTAAAAGGATATTTTACAATTCAATGAGGATGCAGTTGTTTTGATACTTAATACGAAGCATAATCTGCATGACAAGAATTAATCATAGCTTAGTTGTTTTGTCTGATTTTTTGGTAAGAGCGTCTTACCTGGAGGTCCATGCTGTGGATTTTCTGTGACAGACTGATGTATTTACATGGGGAGGCACTGCCTTCCCTGTTCAAACCAGTACGGCTTTCTAGTTATGTGTCTGCTGTGTTTCAGCACTTTCGAGATCCTAGCATGATATGGCAGGATGCATTTCAAGGAAATAAGCTACTGGAATTTAACCTTTTCCTTCCAGAATTAATGTAGCACCAGTTTGGGTCACAGTGAGTTAGAGCTGACTCTTAGAAGGGAAAAAAAAAACACTTTCCACAGTACCATCTGATATTTAGTTACTTGCAAAATATGCTCCCCTGTGGTATCAGTGTAGTATATTTTAAAGAAGGTCTTAATTGCAAATGTTATCACCCAAAGCACAGGGACCCTGTTAAGATTTATGGGAGAAAAAAAATAAATGTTTCAAATTATACAAGTTTCTCCTACAGAGTATGGAGTGAATATTATTTTTGGCCAGCAATGAAGTCTATAATTCTGTCCCCACACTAAATTTTAGAAAGGAAATTCACCATTCTTAGAATCATAGAATATTCTTCCCAGAGCATCTTCATGACTAATACCATTCACTTAAGACATCTTGGCATTCCCTACAGAAAGGTTAGATTTGCATGAGATAATTCCTTAGGATTATTATAATTTTTATTTGCACTTTTAAAAATCCTAATACGGGGACACAAACACTATTTCATTGCATGTTGCATGCAGGGCAGTGAAGGGGAAGACATTTCATATGCCTTCTGGAAGCTTGCAATAGCGTAGATTAGCAAGCATAAACAGACACAGCAGGCATGTGACATACCTTCACTTCATTGCTCTATGTGCAGCTAGCAACAAAATGCAACATTAGCTCTTACCTTTTTGATTGGGAGTAATGCAAGGAAAAAAACCCTGCTCAGTAGTCTTGCATTGTAGATTGTGTGCGCTTTAAAAAAATTAAAAGACCTTGCTAGTGGGGGGGAAAGAAAAGAGAGAAGTGTCCAGACAATACTTTTACTGTCAAAGAAGAGTGTTTTCAATTTTACTGTAAACATACCCTGTCATTTGCAATCTACACTGCAATGCAAAAAAACCCAACCCAACAACTAGAAAGTGATAACAAATAACTATTTATTTTTATGGTTTATAACTTTTTTTTTTTTAATTATAAATATTTTTTTTTTCAGTGGTTAGTCTTTAATAAGACAGAATATAGACAGTCATAATAAGCTTAGTAGCCGATATCAGGAAAATATGAGTGTTTCTTTGAATCAGTATATTCAAGCCTTTTGTAGTGCATTTTCTATAATGTAATGCCCAATTCAGTAAAAGTTGTTGGATAATGCAATATCAGATCACATTTAGTTTCTTGTCAGCAACTCCAAGCACGAGTACAGACAGCTCTGCATACAAGTTATATGTTTAACTCCTTTTAAGTGTAATTGTATTATCTGGTGAATATGCTGAATTCAGCAGACAGACAGTGGAGGATCTTAATGAGTCAATCTTGTTTACCTTTTTCCTGGTCTACATTTATCCAACAGCTCTGTTAGCAGTACAGGTTTACAGAAATACGTTTCTTAGAAATAGCCATGGCATGAGTTATAGCCCATCAGCCATGGAGATATTTAAGGATTTAAAATAAACTTAAATGCCTTAAAAGGGTTTTTAATTAAAATTTTAGAATTGTATTGTGTTTGTAGGACTAGGTAAAAGTACATTTTTAGAGTCAAAAGTAAATTGTACTAAAATTAGAACTAAAAAAAAAAAAAAGTGAAGAAAACTCAACTTTTCTAGTCAAGCGTATGTCTGAGAGAATAGGGCACCTCGGTTCTCATGCAAGACAAGTGTACACTTCCCCAGCTGTTAAGCTTCCTGCAGCCACATCTTCTACTATCACATCTGTTTTAAAAAATGCTAGGGCCTCATGTGAAAACCACATTGCTTGGGTGTAGAGAGCTGCCTTTGATTTCTATTTAAGGGACTTGGATACCACAGTGATGAGGATAGTATAAGAATTTAAATAGAGATTTTTTTGTCTGCTTGTACAGATCAAACTGTAGGGGTTGGTCCTCCATTTCAGACTCTGCTCAATTGATTGCATTCTTGTCATGGTAGACAAATCAAATTGCTGTGTGTATGTGGAAATAAAGATTGTCTCCTAGTGGGGCACAATGTATAAAATCTTTGCTTTAACAATATTATAGGGTATTGCCTTTTGCAAGTTGCATGCTGAACTCCTATGGACTTTGTTCCATTTACAGAAATCCTACCAATGACATTATATGGTTCTAGACATCCGTGTTAAAATAAAATTAAGATTCAGACTTCCCCAACAAGAGCAAGGAAATTGTTACTTTATCCTGAAGTCCTCCTCTCTGTAACTAATCCAAGACTCTTGGATGAGTGAGTTATTGTCCAATATATACTGTGTAATACTAGGACACAGAGGTAAATTGAGGACAGAGACTTAATGCTGATTTTTCTTGCTTTTGTTAGCTTAATTCAAAGCATTATGATTTGGTGCAGTGTGTTGTACAAATTTCTTTTGTGCTTTTAATAGTGTAAAGCAAGGCTAAAAAAAGACTCTGGCCCCATTGCTTCTAGGCAGCTCTATTTCAAACCATGGCCAAGTGCTGAAATACGCTTCAAGGTATGGAAGTGTGCCAAAACCCACCTTTATATATTCTCAGAATACTACTGCACGGATCTTTCACATAATGCATTATAAATCCATGCTGTAGAGATTTTCTTAAATAGGTTTGACACAAATATCTAGAATAACTATTTTTAGTTCACAGCATAAAGCTGTTAGGAGTGGAGGTCACCACTCTGTAGTTAAGGTTATACCTGAGGCTACCATTCTTAGCTGCACAGCTCAGAAGCTGTGGCTCAGATGGAAGGGGGAGAAGCTAGATTTAACATTCACGTATCTCTGGAATTCTGGGTTTGACACTTGTCACAATTTAAAGCAGTTCCCAGAGCAGCTGCAAGTCAGGGCTGTGCAACTGGCAGTCTGTAGGCTGCAAGAGGCAAGGGAGTCCGTGACACAGTGCGTCGAGGAAGATGCAGTAGAGGCCACCCATGCACAAAGCTGAAATTTGGACAGCCCTGCTGTAAACTGCAGCAACTTCCTTTACCTGCTTTGACCTACTTTGCTTGTTTAAAATAGCTGGAGTGAATGTCTTTCTGGATTCTTTCTTTTCCTGCTTTCCACCTGAGAAAGCTATATCAGTTTAACCTAATGTGTGAATTTAAATACATTTAGTTACACCAATGCAAGCCTTTGCGTGGACACTTATTTCAGTTTAACAGCAGGGATTGTCTTTTTTTTTTTGGTTCAGCTTACTGGGAATGTGTTGAAGTTAGAGTAAAATGCCAGCATGTATCCACTGAAGAGCTTTCACTAGTTTAACTAACTTGGTTTCAAAGAAGAGATAAGAATTGGTAGAAGTTTTCCATGACTGCGGCCTCCATCTCAGAACACTACTGTTTTCTAGCTTATTCTGTCAATTGCTTCCTCGCAGCCAATGCTCAGAAATGTTATCAGACACTTGATAGCTAGAGGCCTAAACATACTGGGGAAAATCTGCAAAGGGAAAAGATGCAGTCCTCTTTGCCCAAGGACAATACAAAAGTCAGAAGCTAACCTTCTTCACTAGTTGTTGGGAAATGGTATTCCTGGGGTTTTCAGCAAGATGCTATCCTTGGATCTAATACGACAATGTTTCTCAACCCATGGGTCACAAGAATCTCTGAAAGGGTTGCGAACAAACTTTAAAAATGGACTCTCCTCTAAAGGAGAAAAACATGGGAAATAGTGCGTTTTCCATTGCAGGCTGGCAGAGCTCCAGCAAGGGCCTGCTTGGGGCCTCCCATGTCCCCTGCGCTCCATACGTTGTGAGGGGGGCTAGGGCCTGGAGTTGCAGGGCGACGGGTCGGAAATGAGGGGCACCAGCAGGGCCAGGGGACTTTTTTTTTTACCACGCAAAGTATTTACTGGGTTGGGACTGGCCACTTATGTTTACATATAGGTCCTGGTACAAAAAGAGTCGAGAACCACTGCTATTGAAGGGTTTGCTCGGCTTAGCAGGTAGGCTGGTTAAATCTGAAGTGTGCTCTATAGTTGCATATATATTTTCAAACTCTGTACATTAAGATTGTTACATAAAATCTCTTGATTACAAGAACTCTCTTTTGCTGTTACCTAAAAGAAGGGTATTCTTTTCCCTTTAAAGGTTGCAACCAGACTCAATTTGTAAGTTGTTAATTTTGAAATAACATACAAAGTTGATTAAAAAGGTAATTCTAGGTTATAGCTGTTTATTTAAAATAAAACCAAACCCAACTCAAAACTTTTCCTTTAGTTTGATTCATGTTATGAATCACACACCTTAAAAAAAAAAAAGTTTTCTACACTCATTTTCGGTTATATTGCTTCTATAATTAGCTTTACATTAATTTATTAGCTTAAAATATAAAATGTGATGGTTCTTTTTCTTCAAAAAAGTGCATCTAGCCTGTACCTCCATCCTTGTGATTTGAGTGATCTGTAATTGTTGCCTGTGAATGTTGGTGCGTCTATATTCAAATAGCTGTACCCTACCAAGTTCTCTCTCTACCATATTTCTGTAAACATGGGAACAGCATGCAAAAGGCTGCCCTGAGCTGACCCAACCCAATGTATAGGAAGAGGTAGTTATACTGCATTGCATAATGTGATAGTTATGTAGAATGCATTGCAGTACAGTGCATTAGGACTCTTGTTTTTCAAATATTGCATTGTTCTGTTAAAACCATACTGCGTCTCAGACCCGACCTACATCTATATTACAGATCTGTTGGCAGAACTAGCTTGTGGGGCAGGGGGGACCTCTTCTCCCTTGCCTCTCCCCCCGCAACCTACCTTTGGTGTAGGTGTAGCTACAGGTGCTTTTGTCAGGTTCATTTATGTCATTTGGAGACATGGTATAGCTAAGCTGGCAGAAATTTTCCTTTTACTATGAAAAAAAAAAAGGCTTAGCCTAAACTGGGGAGGAGGAGGGGAGAGAGAGGGATGTAGACCGTAGCATGGCACAGTATAGGGGATGTATCCCCTAAAAGCTCCATGCTACCAATTTTAATTCAATAAGAGCATATCAATATGACAACGTATTATTAAGTTTAGTCACAACAGTGCTGTCAGATACCCTTCTTGTACGGACATGCCCTTCAAGTACCTTTGTCCTTTCTATGTGGCTTAAAAGGTGGCACTAATTACTAAAACATCCTTCCACGCTGATGAGTACAGCCTGTTCTGAATTATGTAAGAAGCAGGATGCTGTGGGCCTAGATTACTTGGTTCTGTTAGAAAGCTCTTCTGGCTGTATACTGTCCACATGCTTCTGGGCGAGCAAGTGATAGAAAGCCCAACATAGGGAGACTCAGACCCACCAGGAACTCTTGTTGGCCCATGTAGCTCTAGGCCTTTGATTTTTAATTCAG
>NW_005842358.1:1037781-1076648 GCF_000455745.1 Alligator sinensis
ACTATTAACTTCTGTCAACCACAAAAAAAAAGACAGGCTTCCTGCCCAGGTAGCTGTTAAAGATAAGATCCACCCTTAGGAGGGCAATAGATTATTTGGACCTTGGTTCATTTTTGTCAGCACCTAGTCCTTATTTTCTCCTCTCCTCTCAGCTTGAGGAACAGAACTAGGTCTCCCTTACCCCGCCGGATTGTTAGCAGCTGCAGTGGTTTCTTGAAGCTACTGGTAGCTGTCCCAGGTCTGGCACGTACGGACAAAGGTGTTTGAAAGAGAATTTTCTACTTGGCCACCATCCAGAATTTCTAGTAGTATTCTGTAACATTCTTAAACCCAGTAGTTCTGATTCCTTAGCTGAAGTGAGTAGGGTTCTTGTTCTTAATATTTATTTTGAACTTGATTTATTTTTCTTGTTCTACTATCTGCAGGGGCTATGAATAAATCTACTGATATTCCTTCAATTGTATTATCTTGAAGTTATTAGAGAGCTGGATCATATCCTCCCAAAGTCTTCTCTTTCCCCAGTAAAATCTAATTCTTTTTTTCTCTCATCCTGTGACTTTTCTAAATCCTCATATGATTTTTTATAGCTGTTCTTTGCATTCTCTAGTTTGTGTACGTTTTGGGGGGAGGGGGAGAAAGCTATTCCAGGTGCAGGAACACCAAGGCCATGTAGAGGTGCACTAATAATTCCCTAGATTTACAAATATTTGAATACGGAAGGAATTACATCACAGAAGATTACTGTCTCTCTCTCTTTTTTTTTTTTTTTTTTAACTGTGGTCTCGCATTGTAAACTGTAGTAACTGTAATTTATTTTCTATCACGCTGCTTAGACTTCTGCTTTTTTAGCTTCAGTTACTGTACTTGAATTTTGCATTTATTCGGTTAATTTCCTCTGATTAGGCAAAAGTCTTCAAATTAGTATGTATAACATCTCAGTAACAAAACTGTTGACTGGCTTGTTTATTACCACATTGCTTGGGAAAAAAAAAAAGAGACAGAACTGTGAACATTAAGCTGTTCCTAGTAAAGGGAGGAGTTAATTAAGCCATGTAGAAAATAGGGTGGATGGGGAAGAGCCACAAAATGCCTATGTTGGATTAGAGATTGAGGGAGATTGTATTATATTAAGTAGTTTGGGCCTCTCTAATTCAATCTACTAGCTAATTTCCTTCAACCCTCTCCCCCCCACACTTATTCGTTCTTCAGTATACTCACTGCCTGCTGTAACACTTTCACTCCACAGAAACAAAGGTATAAAGCAAAGGTTTCTGAATAGTCCTGCATGTGTACATTTCTTCAGTTAATTTTAAATACTCTGTCTTATAAAATAAATACAGAGGAAGAAAAAAGGAACAATACAGAAAAAAAATAAATAAATATAATAGCAAACTCTTATATCAGTATATCTACTGCTATATAATTATATATCTATAGATACACATCAAGGAAATGTGCCCCTCAAACAAATATGTATGTCTTATTTCAATGAATGCTTGAATACTCCGTGGTTGTATCTGTCCAGCTCTAGTGATAGATTATCAGTTCCATCTGCAATATTTTCTTCATCATTAAACTCTTTGAAGGTAAATCAATGGGTTGCAGCCATTTAAAGATATGTTTATCTAATGATAACCTTAATTTAGCTATAACTACTTCCATCATGTTTTTTTCTGTATTGTTCCTTTTTTCTTCTTCTTACCAGGGCTCAGTTTAGGCCAAATCAATGAAGAGTAGTATAATTTACTCCCAACAGTCACCAAAGTGAAATATTTTTGTTCATACACATTCGCAGCCTGATTCTGTCACCTTTACTCATGCAGAGCAGTAATGACCTAAATTTGGGAGTAGTTAATGGCACTACCTGAGGAGTAAGATATCAACAGAATCAGATTCTTTATTTTTACTTCTTCCTAGAAGAATAGGTAACCTGTAGCTAAAGCATGTTATTACTTAACGGATTTTAGATAAAACTGGCAAGTAGAAGATGGCTGTAAAAATATATCAGTATGAATCAATCAGATCATGCTCTTTACGGGGTCATTTAGTTAAGGTATTATCCCTATTTTTCCATGCTTTGAGTATGAAAACTATATTCTTCTTCCACTTAATCTTTTTCCAGTGCAGTATTGGTAACTACAGCAATTTCCTAAACCCTTTCTAAGCATTCTTTTCTCAGTACACGGTGGCACCTTACAAGATGCATATAAGAGCAAAACCTTGCAAAGAGTTTCACATATGATGAACTTAACCATATGAATTCAGGTAGTATGGACAATACAAGTCTACTCGTGGGAGTTAATTGACATGCTTGAGTGCTTGCAAGTTTGGGCCCTTACATAAGAAGTGTCCACAATTTCTCTTTTGTAGATGCTCTGAGAGCTAGCTGCATGGTAGTCACAGGCTTCATAAAATTTGTGCCAGTCTTCACCAGTAATCATGTCAAATTGAAGAAATACTAAAGAATCCTTTCTCTGGTCAACTTGTATTTACTGTGGAGCTGTATAAATTATTTCCAACATTTATTGCCCAAGAATTGGTCTTAGAAAACAGAACATGGACAGACAGAATGAGGTCAGTTTGGAAACCATGAGAAAAATCCCCCCCCCCCAAATCCAAAACAGAGTTAAACTTCAAACTTATTTTGGTTTAACAGATTTGTAAAATATAAAGAAAAAGTACGCACTGGTTTAAAGGAAAACTCATCTCTTCAAATACTGTAATAGTAACATAAAATTATTTCAGACACTGTTAATGCTGATTACTGCACACCTTGTATATGCTTTGCATCCACTGCACGTTAATCAACACTAGTCTATTGTGTTTATTGCTTACCAAACAGGATATATGTATAGTAAGGTCTGTGCATGTGGAACATGTTCCCTGGATTCTGCTTTCTGTGCATCTGAAGTCAGGTAGAAAAGCAATTTTTACTCATTTGAGGCCTGTTGATATGGGGCACTTAAAAAATGTTGCATCTAAATTAACTAAAGGTGTGAATAAAAGCAGTTTCATTAAACTATGTTAAATAAGGGGGACTTAATTTACCTTTGCATAATCTGAATTAAGGCCACTTTAATTTTGAAAGCGTGTTGCAGGAGTTTAATGTGGTTTAATTAATGGGCCCATCCATATAGGGAACTAGACAGTTATTCTGCACTTCATATTGCTGAATAACTCCATGAGGACATTCAGAAGGCAGGATTAAGATTTGAAATAGCGGGTTAAATTGAACACAAACAACTCCCCTGTCCTGGGGTTAACAATGTCTGGCAGGATGTTATGCAGCAAAAGGCATTGCATTCTGCATTTTATATCCTACCGTGTACTAACTTCCAGTGCTTAAGGGCATCTTAGCTTAATTTGGATTAATTTTTCAGTGACCTTTTACTTCTTGATTTTCTAGTTTGCGTCTTAAATCAGGCTATGATGCAATTGTAGGCCATCTACGGACTGTCTGAACCTTCATGAATAGTGTCCCGAGCACAGGTAATGAAGAATATTTTTCAGTTTTCTTAGGAATTTAAGTGGCATATCAGAAGTGTTAACTTACCAGTAAAAAACTACATTTATTAACACAACAGCAGCATATTTATTCTAGAACAGTATAAAATTCTATGCATTTAAAATCTACTTCCAAAGTTGTTAATTATTTCCAGTCCCTGCAGCAGATAGCAACAAGCTCTTTTCTCTTCAATAAGAACTTAAAACAACCAATAGCTGGTTTCTGATTTTTTTTCTTATTTACTAATTGTTTTTATTCCTTTTTTGGTTTTGTCTTAATTGGGAGACTGTTACAGAGAGATGCCACAGGACACCCAGACAGACTGAGCATATTGTGAAGGTGCTAAATTCCTTCAGCATATGTACAAGGTTCCTAACATAAATTATGCAGGGAATACAGGATTAGTCCCCTCTGTGCAGCCTTGCAACCATTGTCAAGGACAGCACTATCCTTGGGTTAGTATTTAAGACATATATAATGTTTACTGATTGCTTCTGCTGTACCAGTGCACAAGTATTATCAACATATATAGAAACAGGGCCAGGGTTCCCAATTTATTGGTGTAGATTAGGAACCTTGTACATATGCTGAAGGAATACAGTATGTAAATTAGGAAGCACCTCCGCAGTATGCTCTCTCTGTCTGGGTGTCTCCTGTGGTGTCTGTCTACGAGACTGCTCTGGAGTCACGGCTTGGAAGATGGAAGTGGAGATGTAAGCAATCTGGCAGATTTCCAGCTGATGAGTTAATGCTGCTATAAAACTTCACTCACTCCTCTCTGAAGTTAGTCATCTCCGATGCCTGCAGGAGGGTGCAGCCTGGGAGAGTAGCCAGTAGAAGCAGAGACCAGAGAACATAGTCATCCTGAAGGATCCACATGATTGGACACTTTCTGAGGTGATCCCCCTGCAACAGCTAAGCAGGAAGACTTGGTAAATCTTCATTGCAGCTAGGGATCAAACTAGCTTAGCTAGATTGAGAGCAAGCACACTGCAAAACACCACTGCAATTAGTCGGTGCACTGACAGGATGTATTTACACTGCAAGAAAAGGCATGTCCTTAACATTAGTTTGGCTACTTCACTTAAGAGTGGATTAAATAGCTGAAAGGTCTAGATGTGCTGTTAACCTGAGTTAACTGAAATCAAGGTTAAGTCTAAAACGGATCCTACAGGAAAGAAGTAGAGAATTTTAAGACTATTTCTCACCTGAAATTTTTCTATCAAAGCAGAGATTCTCAACCAGGGTGACATGAGATTCTTTCAAGGGTGCCACACAATGTTAGTAATGTTAGGCGTGCAAACATGATTCACAAAATAAACTCAGAGTTTTCAAATAGGAATCCACAGTGTTAAAAACATTCTGACCTGTTGTGATCTTTCCAGCTAAGTACAGACATTCAAAAAGCCCTAGCCTGAATTGATTCAGTCTTTGCAGGTTAGTTTAACCTGCATAGATTGAACTGGTTTGCAAGTGAGTAGAGATTCACTTTTGATTCTGGAAATGCAGCCATCTGCCTGTGACCAGGGGGAGGAGGGGCAGGCCCAGGCAGGTGGAAGAGTATGATCAGGGAGGGGGGTTTAAACCCTAACCTTGACCTACAGGGACCCCAGCCAGGGTCTGCCTGGAGTGGGAAGGGGGAAGCAGCCCTGTCCAGGCTTGTCCCAGAAGTGGGGGGGATGTGGTCAGACACCAGCCAGGGCAGTGCCTCAGGTCAAGGTGGGGTAGGGAGGGGGATTAAACTCCTATCTCCCCTCTCTCCCACGGGCACAGGAACCCCAGCCAGGGTCTGCCCAGCTTTCCACCCCCGTACTGGCTGCTCGCACAGCATGGGGTGTGGACAGAGATGGCCGGCATGGCCTCACCATCTACCTGCTGAGACTGGGACTGGGGGGCTGAGCCAGGCCAGCCCGCAGGCACTGCCAAGGGCGGGCACAGAGATGCCGGCCCAGGCCAGGTCGCAGGGGCAGGGCCCTTCCCAGCCAGCTGCAGCTCCATGAAAGCCTGGCCTAGCCTGGTTACGGGGAGCCAGGAGCAATCTAGGTGCACAGCTCCCACAGCCCCAGCCCGAGCTGCAGCTGGCTGGGAAGGGCCCTGCCTCCACAGTCTAATCTGGGCCAAGCCCTCCGTGCCTACCCTCAGCAGTGCCTGTGGGCCAGCTTGGCTCAGCCCCCCAGCCTCATGCTGGGATGTAGGGGGACTCATTTAAATTAAGCCAGGAGGGGGTCTCAGACAGAAGTTCCATAAACCAGTTTGACCCAAATCAGTTAAGTCTGATACTACATTTAAACCAGGTTCATCTTAAACCAGTTTCAGCCACTTTGAAATTGGTTTGTGCACAATGAACTTCTGTTATGTTAGAGTTTTAAACCAGTTTCTGATCACTTAAACCGGTTTGTGTGCAACTTCTGTCCCTAGCCAGTGCATTTTTTGGAACAGAAGAATTGCGCTTTTTTTTTTTTTTTTTAATTACAGAAAAAATAAGTGAAAACTAAGACTGGCATTTTTCTACGGGTACCTTAACCCTGTTGAAGGGTACCTCTAGTGTAAAAAAGATTGATAACCACAACTGTAGTGCAATAGAGTTTGGCTCCCTAAATCTGAAGCAACCCAGGGAAAGGTTATATTTATTTTTGTTTACATTTCAGATTGGATCTGGATTTTAAATGTTTTTAAAAATATACACATCAGAAAAAGGTATTGCAATTATTATACAAGGGTATTTCTGAAATGGCTGCCTATGCTGTATGTTTGTGACAAAGTGGGAAACTCCATAGTAGCAGGAAACATGGATGGCAGCATTGGATGCAGAGAAGCAACGTGGTCCAGTGAATGATCATTACACACAAAATGGTTTCACTTATGAATATGTTTCAGAAACTAACGGTAATTTCTATTTAGCAGCAATGTAAAAGAAAGTATAGATTGTTTCTGCTGATCCTGCTTGCTGTAAGCAGCAGTAACTAAGTTCTGTTGCAAGCGGATGATGGACAACTGGTGTGGATTTGTTTTTTCATTCCATAGACCAAGGGCATGTCTACACTAATCACTGCTTAAATTGCAGTTTTATGGATATTCCAAAACTAGCTTTAAGCTAGTTACTTCATGTATTGCCAGTAGTATAGCCCACATAGCATGGAGCTCAACCAAGGTGTTAAATCTTCCAGAAAAGCTGATTAAATAAGAAAGCAATTAGTCCTTTGCTGAACTTAGTGTTACCACAGCTAGGCTATTAAACGGTACCTGAGTTTACCATTTTGGATATACCTACACAGGTTGTAATCAAAGTAGCATAGACTTAATCTAGCATTCAGAGAGGTTACAGTGAAGAGGAGACTATGATGTGTAAACTAAAATCACAATTTAACAAACTTCTAAAACACAAAATCCACTTTGATTTTTTTGAAGCTCTGTAGACGAGCTTGCTTTAATTATTTCTAGCTTTATTTTCATTCTAAAGGAGAGTGAAGATGAGGTGTTTGTTACTAGAATAAAATTCATCTACAATTGAAAAATAGCCGTAGTCCCATTAATCTGAATTTGGGTGATACTGATATATAGCAAGACCTGCTGCATGCCAGATAATGGTTTTCAGATGGTTACACAGCTCACACAAAAGGGAAGAAAATGCCACTCAATCCAAGAATGCACAAGCGTAGCAAAAGTTATCATAAGTCTTGGAAAGTGAATTTTATATGGAAAGTTTCTTGAAATAAAAATGCGGTATAGCACTACACACAATTCCTTTTGTCAAAAGAAATTCTCTTTTAAGATTTTATGTAAATATGAGGTGGTTATTGTAATGACCCATTTAGCTCTCCTTTATTCTCCAGTTCTTTATTGTGGCTTTTGTTAGTACTTTGAGGTTGTGAACTAGTAAACAGACTGCTTTTTAGTAAATATTTATTGGAAAAGGTACAAGCTAGTAGGCTCAGCCTGATTTAGTTTATATTAAAAACAAGAGGTCAAATTCACTGCCTGTAAGAAATCTTCAATGGAACTACACCAGTAACACTTGACCTTATATATGGTAATTTGAATTTTATACAACTAGAGGCAGACAACCAGAAAGAGAATAATTTCTATCAAAATAAATGGAAAAAAAGTACCAGCAGATCCATGGGATAAATACAGGAAACCAACTAGTACAAAGTATTAAAAAAAATAAAACATTTAGCTTCTAGATAATTGTAAACTTCCCTTAAGTAACTTCTAGTGTAAAATTCCCTTCAAGTAACTGTTTGTTCTTTGCTGTTTATAATGCCCTAAACTCACAAGTTTGGCAGAAAAACAAAATGGCAAGTACTAAAAAGCAAGGTATTCTTCAAGAATAAAACAAAGAATAAATGAAGGTCTTACCAGTTAAACCAGAGGAGTATATTAGTAACCTGGTTTTAAAGCGGCCACTTCAAGCCTGTGGCTGCTTGGCTCTGCCACACATATAGGTTAAAGACTCCTCTTCCCCTACCCCAAAGCATGCTGGGGGAATGCTGGTTCTATAAGACTGCTGGAAGTCACTAAAGATTAGGAAGTTTTGTGGGGGGGGGAGTGGTGTGATTGTTATATCTGTTTCTTATATTGCAAAATAATTTTGTTATTAGGATTAAAGCTAGTAAGATATGATATAAGGCTTGAAGAAGAAGAAGAAAATTAGTCACAGGTGGTGTAGATGTTGTATTGGAGCACCTTCTTGTTGAGTTGTGCTTCATCTGAATGACTATTTTTCAGTTAACAAAGGAAAGGGAGAAAAAGAAGAACAGCTGTTTTGTTTATTTGCTTCCACATTAAAAAAACAAACCAGCCAATCAAACAAAATTAACTTTGTGTTTAGAATCTATTATTTTGAAGTAGGTGAAAGCTGAAATGCTAATGATGGGAACAGTCCCTTTAATATGTTGGTTTTCTCTGGGGAGGGGGAAATAAAATGGGAGCACTGGTTCTGTAAGTTCATATGTACCTGCCCAAAGTGTTTCATTCTGTGAATGTTTCAGGAATTACCAGTATCTTGGAGCTTGTCAGATTGGGGGTTCTCTACTTCTCTATATCCAAATTAAAATTGTTCCCATTGTTAATTCTTCACGTAGGTTAATAAACAGACAAACAACTAGCAGCTGTACTTGTCTCATGTTCTTCTTGTTTGGCAATTTTTAATTTAATTCACTTTAAATAGGCTTCAGGAAGTAGGTAGCTTTCTCTTCTGCCTTGCTCATTTTATAGTGCAAATAAAATAAATAATAGGTTCTACATGCCTATATCATGAGGAGATCTGAAGATCTTGAGGTTTTTGTGGGTGTTTAGTAGAGAATGTAAAGTTGTCTTAAAATCCTAGTAGTCTTCAGACCCGCAATGAAGGTAAAGGAAGCTACTTGTTACTTTTCTTTCCTCTAAGAAAAAATGTCTGTTGTACCATACAGGCTAAAAGTTTGCAGCTAAATGAACAGGTTCTCTTAAGAGGTGTGGTTTTATCTTTGGCTTTATATCTTTCTGTGGATGGGTCCCAACTGAGGTCTGTAGGCCCTATGTATTCTGCAACACCTAGATTTAAATTCTGCAATAAGGTCACCATTTTCTGCAGTGGTGTTAAGAGGCTGGCTGGAAATACTGATGCAGCTTCAATTAAAGATTTTTAAAGTTTTTCTTATTTAACTACTCAAATGATTTAATACATTCTGTACAGTAGCTGTTTCATGTTGGTATTGCATAAATGCACATTGTGCCAAGACCTTGTACTGACAAGTCATAATAGCATTGGAGAAGCTGTTTGCAGAAACTGCAGTTCCTCAGTGTGTCATGTGAGGGAAGGGATGCAGTTTGGGATTGTAGCACAGGCTGGTTAACAGGTTGTTTCAGTAAAATGATCAGTGGTGAAATAGTTAAGTGTTAAACACTTATCCTGTCACTTCGAGGTTTTCTGTTTAATGCACAATTGCCACTGACATCACTTCGTAACTCGAATTCTTTTTCAGACTTTCTTTAGACTTGTGTGGACAAAACTGTATTGGTTTGTGTTTTGGGCTCATATTTGCAAGTTATTTTCATAACCATGTTGGCTTAGCACCCAAGCACATTCAATAAATCTTTAAAACTGGAACCCAGGTCTGAGGCAAAGTATGGATTTTGTGCCAAACTCTTTGGCTGCTAAGTTCACATTTTTATATATATGGACATACCCTGTCATAAACTCCCCAGCAAAATAAAGTGATGCTGGGAAACAAAAATTGCCAACAGAATACACTTGTGTGCTAACAGATCATCTACGACATTAAACAACAGATCTACACTTCAAAATCTATGCAAGTGAAGGGTTGTTTGTGGAGGAATCTCAATCCTTCCCATTCTATCAGATATGGCTTCAAGGCATGAACAAGACTGCCATCTGTGTCTATCATGGGCTGATCTTTGCTTGTCCTCTATGATGTTAATGTAGGAATAGTCAGTATTTAACATTCAACCTTTAAAGGGCTGTCATGTAATACTTGTAAAGCAAAGCAAGGCACCATTGTAAAGCAAGGCTAGGAGAACTCTGCTTTGCTTCATTAGCTGTTGCACTATTTTAACCAGAATATATTCTGAACTTGCAACAGCTCTATGAGCAGTACATGAGTACCTGCTATACTTATTCTTTCCTCCTGCAACAGGCATTTTCAGATTCTGACCTTTGAAGAATAAACATTTTCTAATTCAGTTTCTGAATAATAAATTCTGTGCTATGAGAGTGTGTGTGTGTGTGTGTTTATACCTGGGATACATTAGCTTCCTCCATTTACATTTCTTCTGAAAACTAACTACCCTGGGACACCTTCCAGTCCCAGTGATTGCATACCCACTTTTGCTGTTACCTGTGTAGCATTAATTGTAGAACTTATAGTGGTACATTAATTTTATTATTATTCTTAAACAAGTAATTCATGTACTGCTTCTGGTTTTCCACTGTTTTTAGATCCAGAAATGTAAAAATTCAAAGATCACCAGACATTTGTGAATAAACAAAATTTTCCCCAAATCTCATTGAAGACCAGTTTTCATCTAAAAATGTGCACTAGGTTTGTTAATTTGAAAAACAAAAACATTATACTATACACCTAGATTCTGGGCTGAAAGTTGTTTGTGCAAAATATTTGTCTTTGTTTTTGTTAAGTGTTCACTAATCTCAGAAATGTGGATTCAGATAGGGCAAGATTTGCAACAAATGTCATTTGCAATGAATAATTTGACAAGCAGTGTTTATAACATGGTTTGTTCTCTGTCTACTTATACTTCCAGTATGTAAAATATTTGCAGTAGGGGATTGTTAGTTGTGTAGAAGTCTGGCAAAGTGCAGGCTGCTGAGAATCACTAGGAAACTACAGAAATAGATAAATATATCGGTTAAGACAGATAAGACACCAGACCCCGGAGTCTAGTCATAACGTACATGGAACAGGTCAGAGAATGGTAGGGAAGGTATCTTTCTGCTGTTTGGTCCTTGGGTCACCAAATGCGGTGTATGTTACAATACTTTGAGGGCTATTTAGAATTATACTGCCTGTTAATGATCCCAAGGGGATGACATTTCAGTTGGAAATTAATGGTTTTAGAAAACCATTAACCTGTTTTAGCACCATCTCACAGAATAGGCCTGATTAACAGCCTCTCTCCTGGCTGAGAGGTAATTCTGGTGGCCCAGCTATGATAACTGTTGTGTGGTTGGATTCTTGCAGACCATGATGCCAAGTGGCTACTCTGTTCTGTATCCCAGGATGCAAAAGTAAAAAATCCACCTGTAGTTGCTCCAGTTTCTCAACTTCTTGTAAAAGGCCTTATGTTTGCAGTATATGTGGAGCTTCAAATATTGTAGTGGAGTCCTCAAAACAGTGCATTAGAGGAGGGCTGAAATGTTACTTCTGAATATGATTTAGTACAAGGAAGCTTTACAGGAGACCGTTCCATTTTCACTGTTACCTTCTAACTTGTTCCCTCTATTTGATTTTATAATTCTTTTGGTTCCTGCAGTTAATTTGTTTGTATATTAGTATTAGTGCTGCTGGATGGTTTATAAATTTAATTATTGTCAGGGGGCCCAGAGATTTTTTTTTTTTTCTTGTGTTAAAAATTTTAAAAAAAAAAAAAATGTTCAATTACGTTTTTCTCTTGTTGGATAAGTCCTTTCATCAGGAAAATATTCCAAAATATATCAAAAGAAAGGGTTTACATTGAAGAGCTTTTTAAATCTTTGTAGGAGGGTAGAGAGGATTGATGCCCTTTTAGATACTACTACCTACTTTTTATAACTACTGTTAAACACACTACTGTATAGATAAAAGTCCTTTATTGTATGCAACACTTTTCATATTTTTTCAGAGCAAGTATGTGTAGCATTTATAGCCAGGAACAAAAGCCCACAGGTTAAATTGAATTAGCCTGGCCACAAGAAGAAACACCTCCTGGATTTTCTGAGTAGATATGAATAATTACCTACCTTGTACCATTTTTCACATTCATTCTCTTCTTCAGTTATATTATTTATCACTCCTTTCACTGTTCCTAACAGAGTTTTATCCACAGTCCTCAAACACCATCTTGCTCAGTAAGGTTGATTCTTTTGCCTCGTATCCCCAAACTGTTATTTTCCTTTGTGCTTTCTTTAAATACATGTGGGGACTCAGTTTTGTAGATAACATTTTATTCCATGCGGACACTCAGTACAACTAGATGCTCTTTTTTCCTAGTCAGAGTACAGACCAAATTTAATGAAAAACTAAAATGTTTCAATCCAGCTAACTCTTACATTTTCTTACTTTATTAAACTATTTCAAAACCCCTGGTGTCTGTATTCTCCCTATTACTATTGCTACTTTCCTATTAATTCTCAGGGTCCTGGCTATATGTGGCTTCATTTTCTAATTTGAATAAACCTAGATTTAGACTGGTTCCCAACCATTGCTTAAATGTCATCAGATTAGAGCTTTCTTCCTCAGGGAGGCCAACAATACACAGATTAAGTTCCCATGCTTTATTTATTCCAAGCTATGGTTTAACTGTTCTCTCTTACAATGGTAGATCTTACTGCGTTGATCTGTTTCATTGCTAGGTTTGGGTTTATGCACTAACTCAGTAAATTGCTGTTCCATGGTTTCTCTGTGACTTTGCTAGGCACTTCTGGTTGAAAGCTGTTTGAATTTAGTGAATTCAATGTGACATTCATCTCTTGTAGGATCACAAACATCTGTCTGTTTTGTTTACTGCCCACCACTTCTGCAGTAATGTAGTCATGCCTGTGGATTCCCCTGATGTTAAAGGGATGCTAATAACTTGATTTTTTTTTTAATGGCTAATTTTTATAGAAGATCAAGCAACCTTTTTTCATTTTTTTTTTTTTTAATTTGTCTGTGGAAATATAGAGAATTCCCTCCTCCCTTTCTGGGTTTTAAAAAAATTATTTGGGCACGACTCACTTTGAGGCAGTGCTGTATAGCCAAGGCTTTGTTCCTCATTTTTCTGCTCCCTTCACACATCTGCCTGTTATGTTCCTGTGTAGTGGTCCTGATTCAGGAACACTCTTGCATGTTATACATGTTCATCAGTGGATCCAGGATTGTGGCAACAGGGGTGTGGCCATACCCCCTCCAGGGGTGGGGCACATGCACAGTGAAAAGAGCTCATGGCACATGTCACACAGCCCCTTGCTGTGATCCTGGATGCCATTGAACTCTCAGAAGCTCCTGCTGGGAGCCCTGCATGCGAGCTCATCAGAGTGGGATCTTCCCAAAGGCCCTGCTCTCAAGCACATCTTGAACCAGGTGCTCTTTGCTCTTCCCATTGCTAACCCCCTCTTCCCAATGGGCAAGCAGCTGCAACACGGTGTGTTGAGATGTGTGAAGGCAGGGGTCACTACCAGCTATTCCTCCCCTCCTTTCCCTTGTTGCTGAATTGGGGAGGGAGGGATGGGAAAAGCAAAGAGAAGCAAGGGACTATGAGCAGAGCCTGCACTGACCAGCAGTGGGCTTATAGAGCTGGCAGCATGTGTGGAATTCCCAGTAGGAGCTGCAGTGACTTGCAAGTGAGCTGTGAGAGCTCCCCGGGCACATCTACACATGCATTAATGCACCCTAATTACTGTGCATTAAGTTTTAGTACCTGTAATAACAGGTACTCAGTATGTCGTAAAACCAATACTGTTGTGCAGCAGTGCTGGCACGTCTTTTTAGTGACACCAATGCGCAGTAGACTAATTCTAGTGTGCGTGAGTGCAATAGCACAGTTTTTACCATGATGTGCTTATGCACAGTAGACTTAGCGTACTACACATTTAGCAGTAGATTTAGTCTGCTGCACATGTAGCAGTAGAATTGGTCTACTACACATTAGCAGTAGATTTAGCAGTAGAATTAGTCTACTGCACATGTAGCACTCTCATGTAGACGCGCCCACTATTCGTAAATCAAATAGCCAGAGCAGGAGAGGTACGGCTGCACTGCTGTACCACCCCTGGGTCCACCACTGTACCTGTTCCAACTGTTTTCAAGGAAGTGTGAAATTAAACTTGTGTGTGTCTTAAAAAACTTGCCAGAATTGGCCCCGTTTCCCCTGAAGACAGCCAGCTTCTGGCAGAGCTTACGGAAGAACATGCATGTTCCTAGACTAGAAGTGCAATTGGCCCTTCCTCAAAATAGTGAAACTGATTATGCGATAGTGATGTCAGTTGCATGGAATAAACAAAGGAATATTTTTTCTGTCAGTCCCCTCAGTTTCAATAATCTTTGCTATTACTCGAAACAATAGCAGATACAAAATTTTCCCATGGAAATGAGATCCTTCCCCTTCATTTACATGTCCCTCCAAGGGAATTCTTTGAGGATTTCTTTTTTTTTAACTTTTTGGAATCCCTCCAAAATCTGTTATTCTCTAAGGGGAAAATGTTGTTGCTCAGGAGAAGCATCAGGCTAAAAATACTTATTCTGATCTCGTGCTTGTGCTTTCCCGCTTCCTTTGTTGACATGTAATGAAGTTACCCTTGCTGTCATTAAAGATAACTGTAAATGTTTGTAAAAGTTTTGTATTGTACAAGCTGGTATAACTCAGCTGTAAAATTTTCATATGGAATTTCTAGAATTCTTATAATGTGCTTTATAGCTGGCTTTCCCCTAAATACAATCTGGATTCTTTATATTGGCCAGCTATTCCTTTGGCCTTCTCTGGCTTTTGGATGCTTTGTGTATCATGGATGGTTGAATGTTGGAAATGAAAAGTGAGTTTGTTTTGGAGGCAAATCTGTCTGATTTGGGACTTAATAACTGGGAGATGGAGATGAGAACTGAGGTTAATCTGTATATTAATGCCCTTGTCTTAACTGGTGATTTTCTTTTTCTTTTCTATTCTTTTAGTGCCTGATTTTGTCTGTGGCTAGGGATTTTTATCAAATTACCATTAACTGCAGTAGGTCAGCTCTATTAAGGTTAGCATTGTGGGGAACTGCAGGCTCAATATTGTTAACAGTGATGGAACTGAAACTGGGGAAAAGAAAATACGAAAAACCTCTGTTTTCCTAGTATTCATGATGACCTGCCTTTAGTGAACACACTTGACCAGTTTTAGTGCTCAATTTAAATATTTTTTGAGCCTGGTGTCAAGCAAAATTAGGGAGTAAACTCTTTTTAAAGGTTTTCCTGCTGATAGTACCTCACATTAGCTAATGCTCTATATCTGTATAATTGTATCTCACAGACTGTCTTACATTCTGTGGATTGGGGGTGGGGGGACAGGATGGGGGGAAGCATGGACTGGAAGTGTAACAGCTTTCCAGGTTCTTTATTCCAGAAGGAAATGCATCAGTCACAGCATGTAAACTTGACTAAGCCTAATTACAGTGAGGCTTTACATAACTGTTTGCTGTTAACTTAAGCTATGTCTTCATTCAGTACATTTGTTCATTGTTGTGTCCTTGAATTATTTAATAAAACCACGCGGTGAGGCAGTGCGTTTCTGAATGTTGTATACAGAATATAAAGCATGTGGACTTTGTTTTCCAAACAGGTACTGCTATCAAAGCATTATAATGTACTTCATGTTTTAAACAGCAGTCATTTTCCTTGGCAGTTAAAAGGAGATACATTTACTCTGTTCACAAATGATTATGTTTTTTTTTTTTATTTTAGTACTTAAAACATATACAGAGAGATTGTGGCTTTTCCGTTGTCTAGTTTGAAATCAAGTAATGTTCATAATGCCTTTGGAAGTAAATATCGCCTATGTAAAACCTTTGAGTTAACATTAAAATGACATGGAGAATCAAATCACCAAACAAAAAATGTATAGGTTTACCTTGATTTGATTGACAGGCGACACTAATTATTCTCCCTGGTCTTATATGCATGCATTTCTGTTTGATGTTGTGTAGGTGATTAAAACAAAATATGTAGTATCCTGAATAATGTTTACACTGCTGAATTGTAATCAATCTGATCCTATCATTACTTCTGCATCTTGGTTCAATATAGGCACACTAAAAATTCTCTGTATATTTTTGTGCTCAGGAACCTTTTCCTTTTAAAATTGTGTGCCTTTTTCATGTGTCATGGCTCAATTATCACATTCAGTTTTGGCTGCCAAAATAGCCATATATATTGTCTAGCAAGTGACAGCCTGGGCCTTTATCTCCTCCTGGCTGTTTGCCAGCTGTTTAATTGAAGCCCTGTGTTTGCTATGTGTCAAATCTTATGGTGGTCTATTATATCCAGCTAAAACAATATTTTGAAAATGTTTCAAATGTAAACTAATTCTCTGAGTAAGAATTTACATTTTCCTATGAAATGATCTGTTGAGATTGTAATGTTGGTAATTTTATTTTTTTTCCTATAGAGATGGACATTTAGACTTCGGTTATCATGATGTTTATTAGCAAGATAAATAGAATATAGAATTTTGATGCTAGCAAGTTTTTTGTCTGGGCTGTATTAATTAAAGCTATATATTTTTGATCTAATTCCTTGTTTGAAGAATGCATTGAAACTACAGGCAAAATGTTCCCGTTAGTTCTGTCTTTAGAAGGCAGAAAACTTACATAGACTGAACTAAAAATCTCAAAGCAGTATAGCCACTGGGTGTACTCATTCTCAGCAGAGATTCTGAGTGAAAACTTCACAACTGGGTTTCAAAGGCATCCTGAGTACTTAGCACCTTAAGGATGTGGTGTCATGGCACAGTCATACTTGATTGCCTATATTGTTTGGAAGTTTATGGACTTTCCATTGAAAAATCCCTGAACTGATCGTGCTCACAGCAGCATTTAATTTCTGATCTCTCTCTCTCTCTTATAGTCCCACAAAGCCAACCTTGGCATAGAGGACAAACAGGATGAAGCCAAGAAAATGTATAAGACCAGCCACTCAAAATATGTGATTTAAATTTGCTGATCCTTGGTTTCAGTTTGAGCCAAGCCATTTTCACTGCTCACCTTTGAATAGCTGTTGATCTCTTTTTGCCTCCAAGGGCAAAAAACCTGGAGGAACTTCAACCTGTAGGATAGATCCCTATCTCACATAACTTGGTTTAGCTCTGGCAGCTGTGAATTTACATCAGCTAAGATTCTGGCCCATGTAGTTTTTTGGCAAAATCATTACTTGGTTTGTTGTCTGAGAAAAATATTTAGCCTGTTGTCCGTTCAGTGAGAAAAATATATTAAAGGGAGAAAGCGTTGAAGTCCTCAGAAATACAGTATTAAAAATTTTATTTTTTTAATTAGAATGTATAACAAAAATATTCTGTAGAAAGAATGATATATTTCTTCCGCTATGTGTGTGTGTGTGTGTGTGTGTGTGTGTGTGTACACACACACACATATATGTGTATATATATGTATATATTTCTGTTTTCTAAGACAGAAGAGGAAACATCTCATTCTTAAAAATAAAATAAGCATTCCATTCTACTGATATTAAGATCAGTTCTTCAAAGAGAAGAACCACCTAGCAGTCTTTAAATGTTGTTTTGGGAAAATTAATTAGTATTTTTTCATGTTTTCTGTAATTTTTCTTTAGAGAGGAAGAGTTCTAAAAGCAACTATCCCCCATATCTTTTAAAAACTTAGCTATTATTATCAAGGAATGTAAGTGGTTGCTGGAAAGGGAGCATTTGAGTGCGAAAATGTGTGGATATATAGGACATCTGGAGAATATGTGATTATGGCAGTTCTGCTGTGCTGTCATTTTGTTGCTGTTCATCAAAGTGCATCAAAATACTAGCTAATAAGACTTTATTGTAGAAGGAGCTACATAAATTCCAGTAGTTCTACAATGTGACCAGTCCGTGTAGTGTCAGAAAAGGTTACTTTCCCATGCCTATGTCCCGCGTGACTAAATGCTGTCCTGTTCCAGTAAGCTTTCATGTAAACATTGTATTAGTGTTGTGCGTTACATCTCCCAAATCACTTGTCTTCAGATTTACCAAAGAGCTAACATGAAGTTTTAAAAATATACAGATGGTGTTGTTGATGAAGGGTACATGCACAGAGACTTACTTCTTATACATACTGGCAAGTGATTGGTTAGGTGAACTGAAGACAATTTAGGCTACCCCACTGGTTACATCCAGAAAGATAAGAACGCTGAGAATTCTGTGTGGTCATGTGAGAAGAGACCTGTAGCTTGTTACACATTTTTGTCACAAAATAAGGGCAGCCTTAGAAAATCAAAGTACAGTGGAAACATATTGAACATGCAAGGTTTTTCAGGTAGCTCTTGGAGACAAGGAAATTCAGTTGAAGATAGACTCTTGAGTATAAAGTTATGGTTTATCTGTCATAAACAAATGCTTGGCCAAGCACCAAGGAGAATTTCTTGTCATAGCTGAACAAGTAGTATCTGGCTAATGCAGGCTGGGTGAGGGAGAACTTCAGTAGAAAAGATCCCGAATGCATAGCCCACATGACAGTACAGGGCAGTGAAGCTGTGGTAACAAAGATAATCAAAGAATGATCAAATTAAAAAAGAAATTCTAGGTGACTTTGTACATTGAAGCGAACCAAGGGTTAATGGGATGTTTGTTCAGCAGTTGCTGAAATTTTAATTGAAAGGGCAGGGTTCTTGCCAAAATGCACAACCTAGGACTCTTGAGGTGACAGCTGAACCAAGTTGTGTGATTTGGGGTTTTCTTTGGCTGTCAATTCTTCAGCCCCTTTTTCCACTTGAAAGTCTGGTGACACTTCTTCTCATCTCTTGGCTTTGCACCTGTCCTTTCTCTCCTTTCATGTTGGGGGGGTGGGAGGATGGAGAAAAAAACTAGGACTAAGAACTGAGCCTGCCTGTGAAATATTTGATCTAGTGATTTGCCTTGGGGGGCTTAAGGGGAAAAATATCTGACCTGGGTATCAAAATATATCTAGTGTACTCCTAGTTAAAATGAACCACAGAAAAAGACACTTCCCCTTCTTGTCAAATTGGCTTTGGTTTCTCAGATCCATCACTCTTGAATGCAGCCCTGAAACTCCAATTTTCTCATGAAGAGGAAGCAGAGCCAATTGATTTAAACTTCTGGTTGTGTCTGTTGGCAATTTCCACTAGCAACTAATTACAGCTAGCAGATAGCTGTGTTTGAATAGTGCCATCTCTTAGAGAAGGTAGTGAATTTCAATCTGAGCTACGACTTTTTTCCTTAAATTAGTTCTGTACAAAGCAGCACAGGTTCTCCAAATAATATTTCCATAAAAACACCTTAAAATACACATTTTTCCAGGTACATGTCAGCAGTAGACCCTTTGTGGCAGTTCTCATACTTTGAAAATTTTTGATGGGTTGTACCTTGAAATACTAGTATTTCAAGTGCATGCATACAGTATGTTTAAATTCTGATGTGAATAATCAGGTCTGCCCCACTACACCTAAGGTTTCTTATATTTAACCTGAAATGGCTCAGTTCTTTTCATTAAATTATATTACAGGTTTTTGTTCTAAAATGTTTGTACATACTAATAAAAGTATACTAGTTGCAGTAATAGCTCTACCAACACTTGATTTTTCTTTTAGAAGAACTGATGTTTTATATGCCTGAGGCATGACTTTTTCTATTCTATTCACTAGGTGGCATTGCATATTAGTGTAATAACTTGAATTTTAATGTTAACTTTTTATTATAGAATAATTGAAATTAACAAAATAGTTTTAAAAATTTGAAATCGTGTAGGCATGGATTCTTTTACTTACTAAACAAGATATTGCCTTCCGTGTTTCCCAGAGGAGAGAAACTGTTGCTTACATGTTACTTCTGCATGCAGGAAAACAGTCTGATCTGATTTCAGACTGATTGACTTCTGTTATATCATGTTTCCTCCTTTGGTTTCTATACAGTCTTCATAAAATCATCACTTAGGACTGAACCTCATAGTTTGAATTAGGAAAAAAATGCTGCTAACCCAAGCATTTCAACTTGGTACCTATTCAGGTCACAGATGCCGCACATGTGAAGCATTGCTGCTGTACCTTACCTTTTAAGAAAACTAAGCTCGCATTATCATTTCATGCTTTGATCGCTTTAAGCAACTGATTGTAGTTTCTTCTAATCCTGTGGCTTAATACTAGTGATGGATGTCCCAGGGATGCTAGCACTTTAAAACTATATTTATGTTTCTTAAACATACATTATCTACTTGAAAAGCCCATTCTGTCTGCTTTTTTTTAACCTAGTTCGGTTGTTACAAGGCAACCTTTGATTAAAGAAAATGAGCCTTTTCTGTTCATTTACTTTAAGTTGGGTTGCCCTGTGTATTTGGTTAGCTTCTCTCTCTTATTAATGGTCAGTCATACTTCCTGTCTCATGCACTGCTTTGAAAGATGCTCCCTAGGCGACTCTTCCCTGAACATTGCCAGCAAGGGCATGCCAGCATCTTCAGCACTTAAAGTTGGATCCAGAGAGACGTTAGGCAGGTGTGTGTGCATGGAGAGGAAAATATAAGGGAAATAAAGGGCCTAAGCATGTTGGGTGGTTGTGGTTTCTCCAAAGACTAAAACATAATCAGGAATACAGAGAGCTCCTTAATGTTTTATTTTAATTCTGTACTTCATTTAAATTTCAATCCAAATTTAGGATGCATTTAAATTAGTTATTTACAAGCCACTGAAGTTGCATTCTTTCCTTTCAGTTCATTATCAACTGAAGAATTACCATGACCAAATGATGAGTAATTTGTTTCTGTTTGTTTTCTTGACTTAAGCAGTTGTCCTTATTCATATCAGTTGATTAATTTCTGGCAAGCAAGCTATACTGTTAGGTATAGAAAGATTGCCTTCCTGTAACATTTGTATTAGAAAACTAACATTCCTTAAATTTTTACTCTGAAGCTTTAGTAATTGCATTAATGACTTAGACACATAATTTTGCAGCTTAGTAAGAAATGAAGCAGTTTAAATATCAAGCATGTACTATCATTTATTTTGACAAGCCTATTTCAGCAATGCTCCCATGTATTTAAAGAGATGCAGAATCCGGTACTAATTGTTACAAAAATAACACTTTAGGGAACCTAAAAGCTGCAGTGTATTTCATTATGTTTAATGTAGTCTTACCTCATTGTGGAGGAGGGAGAGGAAACAATTGCATTTTTAAAGACATGTGGAGTGTGAGGATGCCTGTCCTGTCTTGTGTTTTAGAAGATAATAGTAGGCATGTGCAAGAACGTTGAGGTTTGTTGGTGTAGGTTTGAGTCAGACTGAACTGAATAGCTATAGAACGCTAAAATAACTTTAACAGCTGCCTTTAATTTGGCACTGTATTAACAGTAATATTTTAAAGGCCATCATTGGATGAGGCAGTTATGCACCCCTGTTTGCTGGAGTTTCTGTGCATGGTATGTGCTTAGGTCCCCTTGAAATCAGTGAGCTTTAGTGCATGAAAGAATGTTTTCCTGAACTGGGATTGGAATGAGCGGAGTCAGTTAAATACAAGTCTGTGCAGCTTGGGGAGTGGGGGTGAACAAGGTACAATGACTATAAACCTGAAATAGCAATGGTTTTCAGGGATTCATGACAGAAAAGTCTGGCCCTAGTGCTCAAGGACAGAGTCTTTACACAATGAACTCTGGGTAATATTTTCAAAAGTGTCAATGTTTCATCTTCAAAAGTGGCTTGGGAGGAGACTAACTGCTGACATCTTCAATGATTTGACTCTATGGGCATTTATACACATGCTCTGGGAGTGGGGAGGGGGATGCTTTAATTAGAGCAGCTCTGGGCATCACTAATTAAAGCACCCAGAGCATCTCGGGTATCAGCACCCCTGCGCTGAAAAATGGCAACGGAACGTTTTAACTCAAGCTTATCGAGCGAGCTTTAGTTAAAGTGCCCCTGCCACTATTTTTCACTGCAGGGACGGTGATATACAAGACGCTGGAGTGCGATAATTAGCATACTCTAGCAGACTCTATCAATTGCATCTGCTCCGACACGCTGTAATTACAGTGCATTGGACCAGCCTTGCTGCTTATGTGTAGACTCCTTATGTGTGTAATGTTTGGGTCTAGGCAGGACAGGGAGGGAAAGGGAACCCATGCAAGTGTGAACTTGGCCTCCCCAAAACTATTCCTTATTCTGGGTGATAATTTCCTTCCACTTCCTCCAACCCCTTCCTATACTGGACTGTAGTTGCTCACTTATATGGCTCCAGTGAAATGAAAGGAAAATACCTACATCCATCTCGTTTACTTATACATTTCTGGAAACAGTGAAATCCTTTTCCCTACATTACTGTTTGTAGACCCCACCTGATGACAATACTTAGCATTATAATATAAATTGGGTGCCAGTTTTTCCTCTTAATTTTAAAATTTCCAATGGGCTGAATGCTCCTCTCTAATCCTGTTTATTTGGGGGCATTCAGCACATAATACTAAATTTGCTTGATTTTCTTTTTATTTGCAGGTCACCTTTTAATGGAGCTGTAAAAGTAAGTGTAAACTGCACCTTCCTTTGTCATCAGTAAGTGCTGAAGGGCTTAATGCTCAGAATGATAGTAACTCTGAGGTCAAACACTGAAACATGGAGAACTATGGGCCACATCACTAGCACCCTGTAAGTAAGTAGTCAGCAGCAAGGGAGGTTGAAGGGTAGACGTGTGGCACTCATATTTTTCACTATATTCTTGTATAGCCTTCCTCAAGGTTCTCAGTGCAGCTTTTACATTTTTTTTTTTTTTTTATATTGTGGAGTCCCCTAGGAAGCATCAGTGAAGGAACAACCCATACATAACAGAAAACAGTCCCCAGTCCAAAATACTTACAAACCGTAGTTATTAGTTGTATTGGAGGGGGTGAGTGGGGTGAAAGGAGCAGGGAGAGCTTGGGTTGCCATTCTGGCTGTAGTATCAGTTTTCCATGATAACTTCATGTATCAGTTTGCCATGATAGCATCTTCTCAAGGATCTTGAAGCTTTGTAGGCATGAAGGCCTGCAAATTTTGTCTGCCTGATGCATGTCTTTCATCTGGTCTGAAGGTGTTTTGAACACCCCCATAGTGGGCAGTTATGTGCCCACAAAATTCATTTAAACAGTGGGCAGTGTAAAACATTTGGATATCATGGAGGAGCACAGGCTCTGAGCCAAAGCCTGGCTGGGTGAGAAATTCAGATGAGCTATGTGAAGAGTGAGAGAAGAGTCTCTCTGAGCTAACTTGATATAGTGCATATTGGTTCTCTTTGTCTTACCCGTTTTGCTGGCAGTGTTATGCTGTTTTTTGGGGGGCCTGGATGTACAGTGCTCCCAGGAACCGGCTGAAGATGACCATTATCCCGTTTTAGACACCAGAAGAAATGAACCATTCCAGGAACCAAGCAGAAAAGGGTACAGTCTCACTCCCACTGTTATTCTTGGTGGGAATTGCCCATGCAGCTCTCAACAGTTTTCTCTTCTCTTCTCTTCTCTTCTCTTCTCTTCTCTTCTCTTCTCTTCTCTTCTCTTCTCTTCTCTTCTCACAGCTGGGTGATACCTTGGTGCTGTTTCTCCATAGGTCATATGGTTCAATGAAGGATAGAACAGTTTTGGGTTGGAAGGTGTCAAATTGTGGGAGTCAGTTTTTAGCAGAGAATTAAAACTTTATGACAAAAGTCCTATTCCTCTACATAGAATTTAAGTCAGTCATGTGTTAATTTGATTCCAGTCATGTGAATTCCTCTGTTTTGCTCAACAATAGCAATAAAGTAAATGCTTTTCTGAAATTCTTGTCTAACCAGTGTCATTTAATGGTTGTTTTTTGGGGAAAAAAATAGCTTATGTACAGGTTTATTTGCTCTGTTCTAGTAGTAAAATGAGAGAAGTCACATATTTACCACAGAGGGACCCTGAACCTGTTCACTTCTGCCTTGGATGAGGCTGCCACAAACTTCACAGTGCTACAAGCAGATCCTTCTCGCTCCTTTTACATGCAGTATGGCAGGCACTAAAGAATTTAGGCCAGCTTCACAGGTAAATGGAACCCAACTGGCACAATGGCATATGTGGTACTGTAGTACATTATGACATATTTTTTGATCTGCCTCTTTCAACTTTGAGTTGCTTTCTGGTTGAAATTGGAATACAGCTATCTTCAGTGAAGATGAAAACCGTGCTAAGGCAGGACTCGGAGTTAGTGACTTCTGGCTGAGTTCCCTTTACTGTACTGTTCAGAGAATCCAGGAGGAACAGCCAACTTTCAGGCAAGCTGTTAATCCTGATTAAACATGCTAGAGGAACTATCAAAGGGCAGAACTTTACAGAAGAATGAATAAAATTAAAAAATACAAACTGACCTGAAGGCCACCTCACTCAGTTACAGCAGTGTCGTTGGAGTCTAGGAAAAGAGTTGGGTTCATATGCCCAAGAATACATGTAACCGAGCATGACAGCTGTCAAGTCTGCAAATGGCTTTTTAACCATTCTGTTTTACCCCCCTTTTCTGGAAAAGAAGAAAAATGAAATTGTCTGGGACTGTACAGGGAGAGCTGGCAAAATAATACTTCACAGGGAAGAAGTTATTCTTTTCTGGCTTTCTGACCTTGCAATTATATAATAGCATAGTTTCAGCTCAGAAAGCACTGCAAAAGTGAAATAGTACCAAAAAATATCTGTAAACTAAAATATAAATTACAACACTGGAGTTTGTCTGAGCTGTCACAAACATAATTGTAAATGTCTGTGGGCAGGGAAGGGGAAAAGGTGTTTGGAGATGTGTGGCAGTTTGTATAAGGGATTTTTTTTATGTCCCACTAGAGGGGCAGTCTAGGGCATCTCTTTTTAGACTCTGAATAGATCAGCCATTAGCAGGATTTTGAAGCAGCAGGGCAGCTGGTAGCCTCTCCTTAGGGACTGGAAGGCATCATGCCACCAGGCCAGCTTATATTACAAGCACTAAACACATTCGGTTCCTTTCTTCCGTCTCCTTGGCATCCAGTGTTTAGGGCAGAGACCATGGAGACTGAAATTAGCCAAATTTGTAAGGGGTAGGTTATACCGTTAATTATTTAATTAACACAGTATGAGAAACACATGATCTGGAGATCTTCTGCTCCAGTTGCTAATTCCTACTGTGCAGACCCACAGAAGAGGGCTGCCCCTTGTTCTTTACCTTTTCCCAATGAGGGCATTCACAAATGCTTCATTTAAATGGCAGGCTTAAAAAGAACACACTTTATCATGGGAACCCACTGTTCTGTCAGATATCAAAAGATATGCCTGCATACAGCAGTGACTAATGTGGGCATACCCAAGACTAGTACCTAGCTTGGATACTAGTAATCAGTCCAGCTATGGCATCATGGAGCTCAGCTCAGGCTGACAACCGTATAAGCAACGGGATAAATTAACCAGCAATAAGCAGTTGCAGATAGATTGCTATCAGTGCACAAGCTAGGCAGTTTCGAGCTAGCCTGGGTGCATTTATAGCATATTGCAGTCATTTCTGTGTCTGCAGTATAGATATGTTCTCAGGCAAGAATGGATTGCCTTCCCCAGCACTGCAGTCTACGCGCTAGAGCACTGATTTCAACCTTTTTCGTTCCAGGACCCATTTCAAGATCTATGGTTTGTCCCGGCCTTGCCAGTGCCCAACCCAAAATCCCTTGCCAGTGCCCCTCACCCCCAAGCCACAGCCTGCTACCCCCCTCCCCCCCCCGGCCATGTTAGTGCCCATCACTCCCTATCCACAGTCCCCTGCCCTCTCAGTCCTACCGGAGGGGGCCCCCAGCTGCTCCCGTCCTGCTTGGGCCGCATGACAACGAGTGCAGGCCCCTGCATGTATAGGCACCGACACTATGCCACCCGCCCAGGCATGCAGCTCCCCACTGCAAAGAACGGCCCCCACCTCCTTCCCTTGCTGAAGGGCCAGGCACCTTCTCACTGCGCCCCCTGCCCTGCTGCAGGCCCACATCTGGGCACCGTCTCCAGCACCTGCAGGCACACACACACACGTTCCTCCCAGCCCTCTGGATAGTCCCTTGAACTTCCATCTCCCACTCCCCATGCACTTATCTGTGTTCAGCGGCTGGGGCTGCTCCCACAACCTGACCTCACTGTATGCTGGCCATGTGCATCTACGCACACAGGTGCATGTGTGCCTGCTGCTTCTAATTGTCCGAAGCAGTGCTTGCAGGCTGGAATGCTACCAGCCTGCAAGGGGAAACCTGCACTTTTGCAGGTTTTTCTGGGACTTTTTCGCAGCCCTTTAAAATATTCTTGTGACCCACTTTTGGGTTGTGACCCACCGGTTGAGAAACACTGTGCTAGAGCACTCTGTAGGGTGCATGGTAAACTATGTTAATTTTGCTCCCCAGTTTTCTGGTTCCCTGAGTTTTGAGACAGGTTCTTGCCCTCTCTTCTTTACAATATTTTGCAATCTTTTCCCTTTCCCTTCTGTTTGGTCACTGTCTATTAAGAAAAGTTTATTGAGGAGAAGACATTGAGGCTTTCTTAGTAGTAGATTTCCCAGCTCCTTCGGTAGCTGAAGAGGGTCAAGTTGGTAATGTCAGAGAGCACCCACCCCTTACTTAAGTGTCACTTGCTGACAAAGAGGCCTTCCTTACCACCTACCTCCCATCCTAGCTTTTTTATCATCTCCTGGCAACTTCCATTCCAATACCTGACAATTTGCCTTTTTATTTACAGCAAAAGCTACATTATCTTTCTGTCCTGCTGGCTTCTGCACCGTGGCAGCCAGAAAGCCTCAGTTCAGTTAGTGGTGGTGGGGGAGATAAATCTGTTAGGGTAGATTTTATTGTCAACAGTGCTCCAGGAAGGGTCTCGGGACCAGTGCTTGCCTGTTTCCTCCCTCATTTTCTTTACAACTTGCTTTCCATTTCATCCAAGAGCTTCCAGGTCTTTTCTAACCTGTGGCTTTTAGTTAGAGGCTCCTGATCACTCGGTTTCTTGGCTCCCCAGAGCTGGAGCATTCTTGGCCGTCTCCCAGAGTGGGTATGGAAAGCAACTTCAGTTCCCACCCCCATCCTTTCACTGGCAGGCAGTGTACATTCCTGTCTACATCTCTCTCCTCCAGTAAGAGGCCTGAATGCCTGGAGAGAAGCCCTGACCACGGACTGCTGTGTAGCTGGCATAGAAAGAAGAAGCAGCCACTGATCTAGTAGCTGTTGAGCAAGGAGCCCAGTCCAAAGTGCGTATGAACAGGGGTGAAGAACAGAAGGCTGTTGCATAGTTTAAGCTTATTTATATTTATTCTCTCTCTAAACATTCAAGAGGATATTAAGTTTTCAAATCAAATAGAATTTATGGTCAAATGGTAGTAAATGTACTTCCAGATAAGAAACTCATAGAACTTTAGGGCCCTCATACACATCGGACATCTGCTCCAATGTGTGCTCGATTAATCGAGTCTGCTGGAGCATGCACATGTATAGACTTCCTTAGGGACTTGTAACAGCTGAGTTGATACAAGATGAACCACTGTGTGACTATTATACCAACACAGTTTGCTAACAAGGCAAATGGCAGTCTGACTTCAGATTAATAGGCAAGTGTGTGCAGAAAGTTTAAAGAAATGGTTCCAACTGGAATTGTGGTCCCAATGGCTATAGAAAGAAACATAGCACTGAGGTTAGATAAATATATGAATCTGAAAAGGAGGATCTCATTGAGTATGGACAGTATATATTGGCAGCTGAGAGAATTGGTTTAAATTTTTATTAGGTGCTCTCATTAAGGAAATGGGGAAGTAGGATTTATATTCTTCCCATCCCATAAGACTTGTATGGAATGTTTCAATATTTGAATGCTTAAGCATCTCAGACTAATGAAAAGATTATTGCAGGGCCCTTGAACTGTTTTATAGCTTGTGATGGCTGAAAAGATGTGTTTATTTCTGGAAAGAATATTTAACTGGTACAGAAATGTGCGTGTGATCTCTGCAAAAGTAATATGCCAGCAATTGTGTGACATGCATATGTAACATAGTAGCTGCATCTGTAGATGTAATCTGTTTACTAAAAGATCCAAATGTTAAGACTGCAGTTTTTGCCTTTGCTTGAAAGAGCAGCAAATTAACCTGATGGTATTTTATATCATTTCAGTCTAAAACAGTTCAGAACTACAATTCACTTTAAAACTAATATCAAATTTAAAGTTAGACTATGTGACCAAGTTTTATTTCAACTGCTGTAGATTGGTTTATTTTCAGTTTCATTGCTTGCTTTGCAGTACTAGTTAGTTTACTACCCATAAGTCAAGAGTATTCATGTTTGTTGCAGAGAATGTTGTAATTTATAAATATTGAATTGTATAAAATAGCAAGTTTCGGCAAAAAGTTAATGAAATAAAACAACCATTGTTACACTGGTTTAAATCTATGGGAACTCTTTTAAGTTTAATGGTATTACTCAAGATTCAGACCAGTATAGCAGATAATGGGACTAAGAACAATTAAGTCTTATTAGTATTGTTCAGCACACCGTCTGCTAGAAAGATGTTTCTGTTACCTACTAACTCAAGGACTAAGTGTACTGAATGGGGCGAAAGATTCCTATCCTAACATATTCCCTGAAATTTAATGGAGTAAAGCAATTGTCAATATTTACTTTTTTCATATATCTTGTATCCTATATCCCCCACTACATTTTGTTTCTTCCACTTTTCCTTCACACAAATCCTGTCTACACATACATCTCTCCAAGGTGCCCCTCTCCCCCATTTTAAGACACTTGCTCTCTCCTTTCCACCAAAATAGAATTAGACAGCTAATAGAGTGCAGAACGTACTGGCCAAAGAAAAGGTGAAGAGATGTCTTCTCCACACCAAGAGCAAAAAGTAGGTGAGAAACTAGCTATTTCTGCAGGATTTCTATCAAGCTAGCTCTTTTTTTTCTATCACCCGTAACCTACATGTGGAGATTCTCTCAGTTAAGGCAAAAGTCAGAACTGTCATTGGAAGTTTAGGATGTTGGAAACTGGAGTCTATATAGTTAAATTACTGAAATTACTCTATTTCTAAAGTAGAAGTTTTGATATTGGTTTCCTTACAAACACAGAGGAAAGAAAAGTTTCTCTTAGACTGGGGATCTTCTGGTGTTAATAAGACAGTTAGCCCCAGAAACAGGTGGTCATTTTGTTTCATGTTTTTTTTGTCCAGACCACTAGACCAGGATATGCATTGAGACTGAAAATAAGGATCTTTGCTGATATGAACTCCATAGTTCTGCAGTCAGTATTTGTCTGCTGTAGTTACCAAGTACAACATTACTAGAAGTTGCTCATGCTTTTGTCTCGGACGGCTGGAGCCGACTCAAGGTGATTTAGAAATTACTTGGTCGCTGGGCGGGCTGGTGAATGGAGAGGCAGACAAAGCTTACTGGTTGCAAAAACTTTACTTACGCCGCTTGTAGCCACGACGCAGGTGGTCCGGTCGCTTGAACAACTATGTGAGTTGCTCCAGCTGGCAAGGCTCAAGCCAGCGAATCCGTATTAAGCCAGCAGGGAAAGGGTACGTCGAGGATTGCGCTCGGCGACGGGGAGAAGAATCGATAGGTGATCAGTCTATCGATCAGCTAAGCCGCAAGTCAGATATCTTTAGCACTCTGCAGTGTGCTCAAAGTTCTCCGACTTGGGCGGAAGTCGCACGAAATTTTAAACGGCCAGCAAGCCAATTACTAGCCGCCACGTAGGACTAATTTAGAACTGGCCAATAGTGGGACACAAATTTACATACGAAACGACGGGAACTCTATTGCACCGGGGTTCTCTGTTGCAACAGAAAACCTTTGCTGTGCAAGAGACTCTCACGTGGCTGGAAAACTCCATCGTGCTGAGGCACCAAAATCATTGGGTTATGACAGCTTTCACTTAAATTGGTTAGATAAAGGTTCAAGAATACATGGGGCAGATTTGCCAGCATAGAACAAGTCCCTATTTCACATCCTGATTTTAAGATCCTCCTTAAATGCCTAGCTTCATCTTTGTTGACAAAGTGCATCAGTGGATCTGACTTCTGCCTCCTTTCCCATACTTAAAGGAGGGTTTTTTCCCCATTAATAAGGGAAGTATGATTAAAAACCCTAAAGCCTGGGTTTCTGTTACATTCCTGTGTCTGAATAAAAGTCTGAGGGCAGAACTTGGTTCTGAACATGGTAATTCTGTGTGGGTACCGACCAAGGCTGGTTTTGATGGGCACCTTCAATGTTTCTCCACTTTTGTTTGTGCAACATCTACTTCACAGGAATTCTTTTGCTACTATCTATTGCAGGTGTTTAATACTCATCTAGCCTGTTATTATCTATTGCAGTGGTTCCCAACCTAATTTTTTCTGTGGACCGGCACAGGAGCAGACTGGGGCACATGGAGCCAGCTGCCTCCCTCCCAGGGCTGCCCCATCGCCCAGCACATGACTGCCGCTAACACAGAAGCTGCTCATCCAGATGGACAGATCGGGGTCCACATGGGGGGCTTGTGCCATGACCCGGCAGCCAACCCACCATGGCCCCAGTGTTTGGGAACCTCTGATCTAATGCAGAGGTATAAAATTTACCTGGCCCTGTGGGTCAGATGAGGATTGTTGGGCCAGTCTGCAGGCTGGATCAGGACCATGCACTAGACCAAGCACTCACAGCTAATTCAGGGCGCTGCATGCAGTGCACATCCTGTGCCGGCCCCCTGTACTGCGTGCAACACATGTAGCCAGTTCAGCTTTGTGCACCTCGTGCAGCATGCGCTGGCCCTGCTCCAGGGCTTGTACTGCATGCAGCGTGCAGGCTGAATCTGGCATTGCAGGCACTGTATGTAGCACAGGGTCTGGAGTGAAGGCTATATGTGCTGCTCAGCTGGGCTGGCCCTGTGCACTGGCTCTGATGCTGGTCTGTATGAGGCCCCAGGCTGTCTGTGCACATTGGAGCCAACACTAGGGTTACCGTATGTCCGGGTTTTCCCAGACATGTTCTCTTTTAGTGTTTTCTGATCTCTGTTCTGGCGTTTTATGGAAATCTGAACAAATGTCCAGGATTTTGCTCTGCTCTAATGGTGACAGTGGGGGCAGGGAGACTGGAGGCAGGGGACACCACATGCATGTGCACACACATTCACATGGCTGGGATGCAGCCAGGCAAGCTGGTGGGAACAGCCTCAGCAGCTGGATGCAGGTAAGTCTTTGCAGGGTGAGGGTTGGAGGACTAGGGCTTGGGGACTGTCCAGGGTGTGTGTGTGTGTGTGTGTGTGTGTGTGGGGCAGGGGGGTGTGGAGAGGATGGGTGTGTGAAAGAGGGTGGGTGCCTAGCAGCACTGGGGGAAGCTGTCTGGGTGCTGGGGCTGCAGCAAAGTGGGGGAGAAGTACCTGCCCCTCTAGCAGGGAAAGGGGACAGGGAGCACCCTTTGAGAGCACCAGGAAGCTCCATGGCTGGGCCAGGACCAGCAGATCCAGTGCCCATGCTGTTGCGTGGTGTGGCCCAGGAGATGCTGCTCAGGGTGGGGTGTGGCCAGGCCTCCTGGCATGGTGCTGGAGCCTCAGCCCACGGTGGGT
Source organism: Alligator sinensis (assembly GCF_000455745.1). Classification (NCBI taxonomy): domain Eukaryota; kingdom Metazoa; phylum Chordata; order Crocodylia; family Alligatoridae; genus Alligator; species Alligator sinensis. Next base: position 1,069,226 of record NW_005842358.1, read on the forward strand.
AGGATGCCATGGACATCCCCTCCTCTTCCCTCCAGCTGGGAGGGGACTCACTCTGCTACCACCCGCACAAGTTGAAGTCACCATGCTCTGACCCAGTCAGGAAGGGGGAAGCTGGGGGCCCCCTCTGGCAGAGCTGCGCGGGGAGCAGGAGGCTGTGGGTCGGGAGTGAGGGGCACTGGCAGGGCCAGGGGGGCTGTGGTTTGGGAGTAAGTGGCACCAGGGGGGCTGCAGGTTGGGAGTGTGGGGCCAAGAGGCTGCAGAGAGTGAGTGGCACCAGCATGGCCGGGGTGGGGAGGGAGGTGGGGGGCTGTGTATTGGGAATGAGAGGCACCAGCAGGGCCAGGGGTCTGCGGGTCAGGAGTGAAGGGCAGCAGCAGGGACAGGGGGCTGCAGGTTGGGAGTGAGGGGCACTGGCGGGGCAAGGGGATTGTGGAACTGGAAATACGGTAACCCTAGCCAATGCACAGGCCTGGTCCATATGTTGTGGCACCCCTGACTTAATATTAGATCTCCAGTTCTATTGAACTCTAATGGTTCTTGAATAATCTCCATTTTAACTATTCCAAGATTCCAAAATGATGATTTCCTGTAGCATGGGCAACTGGTGCCTCGAGTTGGGGGCATGTGTGACCGGGGGGGGGGAGTTCGGTGCTTGTAGTGGGGTGCACTGGCGCTCCTGCCTGCCCCCCTACCTATCGCCTAAACAAGGAGTGTGGCCTGACAGGGAGTACACCAGCGCTCTCAGTCGCCACTGTTCTGTAGCTTGGGGATGGGTGGGGGGTGGTAGTGTGACTTATTTAAGGTGCTTTTGCTTTCCTTCTTGCAGTCATTTCTGGCTAGTAATAGCAAAGGATATTCAGCCTCAGAGTTATAGAGAAGTAGTTTTAGGAGTGTGCATGCAAACTTCTTTTAGGCTGGAACATAGATTTTGAAACTGAATTCTGGTGAATAGGAAAAAAAGCATTTTCTCAAAAGGGATAAATCCCGAGTGACCATGTTTACCCTATGAATGTGGCCATATTATTTTCTTTATTGGGTTTGAACTAGAGGATAAATGAGATTTATTTCTTTACAGATCAGTCATCAGCTTTACTTCTGTAGCTCTGCAACCTTGTTTACTAGAACAGCTGTCTTCAGTTTGATAATTATTGATCTAAGATATCTAAACTATGCACCCAATGCTGTTACTAGTCATATCAAACTAGGTACAGTAGCTTTATATAGGTAAAAGAAGAGATATTGGAGAATTTCTTACTTTTGACAGCTGTGTAAGAAATAATGACCAAGGGAATAAAACCAAGAAAGTACTTTACATGTTTGGCTGTGAATTCACTGTGAAGAAGTTAGACTTTAAATGCCTTGTGACTACTCAATTTTAGTGCAAAAACTAAGCAGGTTTTACTGCAAAATAGTAGGCAGGTCTGTTTAGGAAAAAAATATTGGACTTGTTGGGTAGCTTTACACATGATTGAGTATAAATAACTAAAGTAAGTTCTATGTAATTACATATATGTGGATTTAGGGTTAGCATGAAATACCAGTTTTTTCAGTGTCTTTTAAAATTATATTTCTATTTAAATAATCTTTCCTCTGCTGATAACTCTGATATATAATCATGCTGTAGGCAGACATTTAGCAACTAGATTAACCATTTTTGATTTGTCCTACAGCTCTACTACAGCTCTTTTGTATTAATGTAATAAAAGCTTCAATTATAAATACATAGTCAGGCTTTCTAAATGGTCACATGTAATCGTATGAGTATTTTGAACCAAAATTGACCTAAAATATCAATAAGAAAACTATGTCTTGTCTGTAACATATGCTAAAGATTCATGGTTGGAAGGGACCTGAGCAGATCATCAAGTCCGACCCCCTGCCATGGCAGGAAAGAGTACTGGGGTCAAACGACCCCGGTAAGGTGTTTGTCTAGCCTCCACTTAAAGACCCCCAGGGTAGTAGCCAGCACCACTTCTATCAGAAGTTGGTTCCAGATCCTAGCTGCCCTGACAGTGAAGTAGCGCCTCCTGATGTTTAGTCTGAATGTACCCTCTGCCAGCTTGTGACCGTTATTTCTAGTCACTCCTGGCAGTGCTTGGGGGAACAGGGAGTCCCCCAATGCCTGCTGGTCCCCCTCTAACTAGTTTGTAAATGGCCACTATATTCCCCCCTCAGCCTTCTCTTGTGGAGGCTGAACAGGTTCAGGTCCCTTAGCCTCTCCTCATAGGGCCTGCCCCGCTGGCCCCTGATCATGCGAGTGGCCCTCCTCTGCACCCTCTCCATGTTGTCCACATCCCTCCTGAAGTGCGGCGCCCAGAAAAGGACGCAGTACTCCAACTGTGGCCTGACCAGTGCCGCATAGAGGGGGAGGATCACCTCCTTGGCCTTGCTTGAGATGCATCTGAGGATGCATGACAAGGTACGGTTGGCCTTCCTGACCGTGTCCCCACACTATCGGCCCATGTTCGTTTTGGCATCAACGACGACTCCCAGATCCTTTTCTGCCTCTGCACTGACAAGAAGGGAGTTCCCCAGCCTGTAGGTATGCTGCTGGTTCTTCCTCCCCAGGTGCAGTACCTTGCACTTGTCAGTGTTGAAACCCATCCTGTTCTCATCCGCCCATCCCTGTAACCTGTCTAGGTCCGATTGCAGCCTATTCCTCCCTTCTAGCGTGCCCACTTCTCCCCGCATCTTAGTGTCGTCTGCGAATTTGAACAGGGTGCTTTATACCCCCTCGTCCAAGTCGCTGATGAAGATGATGAACAGTGCGGGCCCAAGGACCGACCCCACTGCCCACATCCCTCCAGGTCAAATAAGACCCATCTACCACCACTCTCTGGGTGCGGCCCTCCAGCCAGTTAGTGACCCATTTGACTGTGTAGGTGTCGACGCCACAGTCCCCTAGTTATTTAATGAGAATGGGGTGAGAGACAGTGTTGAAGGCCTTCCTAAAGTCCAGAAAGACTACATCCACTGCTACCCCTGTGTCTAAGGATTTTCATAGACTTACAGGATGAGTATTTCTTTTACCTTATTTAACATGTGTTTTATAGCAAACATAAGAGAACATTAAGGAGATGACTATATTAAGACTTCCTGTACAACCTCAAATCTGTCACATGCTCATACCTTATAATATCCTTAAATTACATCCTCTACCTCAAACAGATTGTATTTTTATTCCCAAATTTGCATAGATATGAAATACCACTTCTTACATTTCCCTTCTTGTATGCTCAGTCTATTTTCACTTTTTAATAGTCCGCTACTGCTTTTAGTTGGAGTTTTCTTTTCCTATAAAAGTTTTCTTCTCTAAAGTATTTATTTAAAATATATGGCTAACTGCTGCATAAAGTGTATCAGTAATTTATTTCCATGACAGACCAGTTTTCCTAATACTCATTTCAGTGGATGAGTCAGTTAACCACATAACTAATTTAACTGGAAACGTTGATCATCTCTGAGCTATAGATTTTCACCATCGCAGCGTAAAACATAGATATTGCTAAGGTGCTGGTTTTAATATTGTGAAAATACAGTACATGTATTTGAAATCAGTAGGCAATCATGTAAGCAAAGGATTTTAACACAGAAACCATTAGAATGAAGAAGGTTTGTACAACCTTAACATAGACATGTTCTGGTTTATGAATAGTTAATCACAATACCTTAATGTTCTCTTTACAGGATTTTTTCCTCTATGTCCTGGAACTGAAGTCTTCCTATACTATACTAAAAGGAAATAGTTTAAGAGGCAATAAATTTTGACATTAAAAATGAAGACACTGTAACAAATCAAACTATTTCAGGTTTCTGTATCAGATTTACATTAACATAGCTTTTTGAGGTTAACAGCATTAAAACAGTTACAGACAGATTTGATCCTCTCTAGATTCCGTTTATCGTAGAAAACATGATGGATTATTACTATATTATATTGTATGTAAAAGGTCTGTCCTTTCCCAGTGGAAATGCATGACAAGCATTTTCTCACATTTGAATTTTTTTTAATTGAGCTATTTAGTTATGGCATTCTTTCTTAGAGCAAGGGCTCATTATAGCAAACCTTGCCAGTTTGAATATCAATCAACGGATTAAATTGCCAAAGAGAGATGACTGGTTCTAGGATGGAATCCATGGCAGTGATAGATCAATTGCACTGGTCTGTCCAATTACGGTTATTAATCAGTATAAAAGGATGACATGATAACTAGGTCACTTATATCTAATAGGCTAGAATTTCTTTTTCAAAGGTAGGTGAGAACACCAGTAAAAGGGAGTGTTAGAAGAAGAGTGGCAAGTTGGAGGCATTTCAGGAGAGCATAATTGAATGCATCTTAAACTGGGTTAAATAAAAGACTTCAACTGGTGTGAGGAGTGGGTGAGAGGTGGGGAAAATGTCTGGAAAGTTGTGAGAGAGCTCTGGTATTTGGGAGACAGGACAGGCTTGACATTTTAACAGAAAGCATCCAGTTGTTTTAAGTTTCCAGACAGGATTGAAAGGGCTGTGAATGGAGTGAAAGAATGTGGGAGGAGAGCTCCAGAAATTGGGCTAGATTGCAAAGGGCAGGAGGAAGAGAGCTGTGAAAACTGCATAGTGCTCATGCCATTAAAGTAGTATTTTGGTGCTGAAGAGTCAGTGGTCTGAGTCAGTCAAACTCAGTAAGCAGGGAAAACAGGCAAAGGTAGAGTGGGTGGTCAGTATTTGTAAATCAGGTTCTGTTTATACGGATCCTGCTACACTGCAGAGTGCTTCTTAACATTCAGAGGGCAGTGTTGTGTTTGTTTCATTTGCACTTGGTTCAGTGAACACAAGTTTTTGTTTTAGATGTGGACCTTATTGTGCTGATTTGTGTTTCTCTCATCTGTGATTAGGCTCTCCTTTGCGGTCTGCTTAGAGCGATGCCTTTGGGCCATTCAGAACCTGAAATCCAGCACGTGACCATTAAACTGGGCTTTTTGTTGGGAGCGCCATAGCAGTGGTGCTCTGTGAGCTGCTTCTGGCCTTCCAAATGGATTCAGGTAGCATGGATGACCTTTAAAGTCCTGAGAATTTAAGCCTGGTCAACCTGAGAGACTACCTCTCTTCTTGTTCTGTTGGACTGCAACTCCAGTCAATGGAAGTTATTCAGATTGCCTGGATGTACAGCAATGTCTTATGTTAGAAGAATTAAAGTGTGTTCGTTTCTGTAGCCAAGGGAGTCATGTGGCTCACATCCCATCCGTTGCCATCATCTCTCCAGGCCAAATGATCAGGTACTCCTTACAGCTAGATCAGCTGTGGGTCAGCTTTGGCATGAATCCAGAATAAGGCTCTTATACAGGCCTCTGGATCCATAGCAAGACACCTTCAATTGGTTGTCCTCACCCAGCACTATACACATTTCTTTTTAAAAAGCACTAGGAAGTGTCTAGTTGTTCCAAGAAAGAATGGGTATCTGTAGACATGCTTGTTTGCATTCTAATTAGAACACAGCAGAGTAGACTTGATTAATCAAGTCTGCTTCACATTCTAATTAGAAAGCTCCGGTGTTGCCTCACCTTCATGTGTATCAAGGCCCCGTGCATTTCAAAATAGCCATGGGGGCACTTTTTATCTAAACCTTGTCGAATGAGCTTTAGATAAAGCATCCCACAGCCATTTTGAAATGTGCAGGGGCTTAATACATGTAACAGCGAGCTGTTTCAATTAGAGCAGCTGTCCAGAAACTGCTCTAATTAAAATGCCCCCCTCCCTCCCATTTCCCTCCCGATCACGTGTATGTGCAGCCAATGAGAACAGAGTGCTCGTGGACAAACAATACAATTATCAATATTGTCTGAGTTTAATATTTTAGTATAATTGGAGGAACCACTGCTGTTGCCTTGGAACAACTTTTTTGGCTCTTATGATATTCCCATGTGGGCTACAAGTTCATCTCATTTTTGTACTGCTGGAATGGCACTTTCTTTCACACATTGTTATACTGTGTTTGTTGTCTGACATTGTTCTACATGCTGCCATAGTAGAAATGACCTCCTGTCCTTTTATTCTGAAGAACCAGGAACACATATAGTAGATGTACACCGTCTTCTCATCCACATTGTCTTTTAATTTATCAAATTATACCATTATTATTTATGCAATTTATATTTTGAAAGTCTAAGTCACTTAGCAGCCAAAGTCCCATTTTCAAAGGCCCCGAATCACATAGGTTCTTAAGTCCTTCTGAAAATTGGTGAAACCCAGATACTATTTTAAAAAATCACCCTGTATCTAAAGCCTTCTGAAATTAGTTCATTTTGGTGGATTTTGGATCTGGCCCATAACGTGAAAACAGTCATACAAATGTTCATACTTAATAGAGTGAAATGACATGAATGTATTGTCAAAGTAATTCAGCTAATGACTAGTATTCGTTTTTGAACAGCTAGTGTTAGTATTGAAGATAGTTGGTGGCTGAAATACAGGTCATTAACAAATACTTTATATGGATGATATTTTACTGACCATTAATATATTCTGTATTGATCCTGCATATATTAGCACTTGTAGATTAGTTCATTGACTTTTTTAGGTTACAGGATTAAAGAATAAGAAGTTAGAAATGCTATTTAATGTAGATTAGAAAAAATCACAAGTTAACAAAAGGCACACCAGATTTCAGAGCGCCATGCTGGCATTTTTGTGTTGTCTCTCAACACTTGAAATTACTGGAGAAAATATTTAATGGAACACAAATGACATTTTAAAATGAAGGTCCCCTTTACCTGGCAAGGTTTAAATTAAAGCAATTAAGCTAATGGTCATTCCAGAAGCAAATAAGTAATACCCTTAGCAATATTGGGTCACTTTTTCCAGAGGTGAAAGTGAGTGTCATTAGGTAGTTTCAGAAATTGTCCATTTAATTAGTGACTTGCAATATATGGAAAATGTATAGCTGTACCTTCTTTCACACAACTATATGTATCTCTAGAAAATGATTCTGAAATCTTTCATTGTCTTTAACGAGAGATGAAATGCTTATTACACTTTTTATTTTCAAATGTTACAAAGTATGTCCAGTAGAAGTAATTAATCTATGAGGAAGATGCGAGAGGCATCACGTCACCTATTCCACGACTTATGCATTTTCAAATGTGTCGGTATTCATGGAATGGTCAAGTTTGCTGAGAATTTCCAGTTTTCACTGCTGGGTCTAGGAGAAAATAGTTTCCCATTCACATAGATAAAGAGGACTAAAACGTCTGAATCATGGAATATTTGAAAAACAAGCTAAAAAGCAGAGTGGCATTTTTAGTGTGATTTGGACTGGATCTGTTTTGCATTTATTTCTGCTTTATGGCCATGTTTGTACTAAGTTGTTACATTCAGACTTTTCAAGCTGAGGAGTAGTAGGAGTTTGTTTTAAGAGAATCAAAGAGGCTGTCGCTGCTTCAGCAG
>NW_005842358.1:1076793-1086526 GCF_000455745.1 Alligator sinensis
CAGCAGGAGGCAAAGTGCTCAGGGGCCATTTGTGAGTAGAAGCCACCGCGGACAGGACAGTACTCTCTCTGCGGTACACAGGGCAGGGGAGGAGACCTGCCTAAGCAGATGATGCACACAATTATGTACCAGTGAAAAGGAAGAAAAGCAGTATTAAACAGTGTAGATGTGTGTGTCTGGATATGTGTATAGAGCCAAACTAGTAGTGAAAAAAGGGGTTTTCACTAAGGTTTTTATAGGACTTTGTCTTAGTTAGATTTTTTTCCATTCTTTATATTTCAGAAGTCTTTTGATTTGTTTTAGGAATCTTTGTTATTATCCTTTTTAAAAATCCCCTTTCCCCTTTTCCTTCAGTAGAAAAAAAGAAGGGCACGGTATAAAAAAATGAGATCCCTCCCCAAAATGCACATCTTTCTCTCAAGGATTTAACTTTTTCACTCCTTCCATTCTGGATGCGGTGGGGAAAACAGGTGGGGGCCCTGCGTATTAGGAAAAATCCTACTTATTAAAGATAAGGATTGTACAATTTAAAAAACCGGAATTTAATTTTTTCATGAAATTCTAAACGGACTCTATGTATGTATGTATACACATTGTACTTTTTTACTAGGTCTGAAGTGGACTGCATCTTGATTCAGGACAGCAAAAATCTTTTTTCAGAGAGAATGGTGGACCTTTCAAAGTCATCTGCTTATATTTTATTCACTGTTCCCCTTATTGATTTAGGAAATACAATCTTATTCTGTTTTGCATTTGTTTTAATTCAAAGTAAATGCTTGGTAGAATTTAGAATTATTTTTAAATGCCTTTTATTAGTAAAATTCTACATGTCTTCAGAGATATATGGTGCTCAAGTATTTAATTTTCTTGTGTGTGGTTTTGTCCTTTCTAATGGTACTTTTCCACAACTCTTTCAGCAGAAGAGGCTTTATGCTTTAATATTGCTGTACTGTTTCAGTTTAGCTTGGCTTTTGTTGGCAATAGTAGCTCAAATCAACCTTGTCATTTAAGGGCATCTTGTTTTTATGGGATAACTAGCCATTCTACTGTGGCAGGGTCTATATGCTAGTTTTGTTCAGAATATTCTCAGGAGTTTAATCTGCTGGTAAATTTATATGTTTGTTGCAAACCACATTCCCCATATAAGACACATGCCTTGTTTTTGGGAGGGCAGACTGAAGAAATAGATTTTCCAGAGTTATGACCACGTGCAGAAGGGACAGAGCCTAATCTACAATCTAAAAGCTATGGTTTTGACCCATAGCTGAATTGGTTGCTTTTGCTTGAGCAGGAAAGGGAGGGTGATTGAGTTGAAGATTAGACTCTGTTGCTGCTCCAACTCAGCTATGAAACGATTAAGACTGTAGCTGCTGATGATGATGACTGACTGGACTCTGCCCATCCCTCCATGCAGCCATGGGGGGAGAGAAAGAAAGGAAGAAACAGCCATCTTGCAGCATCTCCATGCTTCAGTTCTGGGCAGAAATTCATCTAAGCCTTTCAGGCACACTCCAGTTTTGGACAACCAACTTTTGGGAAAAAAGTTTAGGTGGTATGTGAATAATTATGATTTGAATTTGAGAAAAACGCCTCTTATGGCAGACTATCATCAAAATCTGCGTTAGAAAATTCACAGTTGCTACTCAGGAAAAAAACATAACCATCTAAAACATAGGTTTGAATGTCTCAGATATATATCCTGTACTTCCACAGGATGCAAGGCATATATATCACTGAATCAAAGTAAAATCTATGGTTCTCCTTCCAAAGCTTTTCAGAACAACATAACTACAGAGTTGAATTGTATCCTTGGGTAATTTCCTTTGTGTTCAGTGACAGAGCTACTTAAATTGGGTTGTTGTAAATTTTTTCCACGCTACTAGAAGTCCCCAGCGGGCAGAAAGGCATCATATTTGACTTTATGTAACCAACTACTTCCCCACCTTGGCAGAGGGGTATTCAGGGCACAGATACAGCAGAGCTAAGGCATGAAACAATTCTGAGTTTGCAGAAACAACCTTAAAGAACTGCAAACTAAGGTAAATTACAGTTTTAACTACTCTTACTAACGTCCTGGGGCAGTTGGGCTTTGGCTATCCCTTCCTGACTCTCCAAGACTAGAGAGACTGATAAGTGGCTTATCTGTGTTTGCCTCTTGACAATACTGAACTTAAGTTCAGTACAGCTCACTAACTGTATCTTTCCCAAAGAGGAGAAAAAAGAAGAGAATGGAACATTTTTGTGAATGTGGGCCTGAATATACCATGCTTGGCAGAACATCTATGTATATCCCTTACCAAATGGGTATATAAACCATGCCAAGCAATGAAACAGATGATGTTCAGTTCCAGTAGATATTGATAACCTCCCCTTCTCTTTGAATAAGATCTCCATTCAAAGAGAAGATACCTAATTTGAGAAGTGGGTCTCTACTATTTACACTCTTGACTATATTTTAAATATTTTGTAAGGGGAGCTTGTTGCTAAAAAATTTCAATCTGTTGAATTTAGTCATGGAATAAGTCAAACGTCTTATTTGGCTGCATGGCATACGTAGATGAAGAGGAGAGTGAAAGACAACATTGTACTTTTTTTAGTTTGCAATGCCAGTAATTTTTTTGAATTAATAAAACATTTAGTGTAAAAGTAACTTGGGGTATTCTTTTTCTAAGCGGGGATGAGAACTCAGTTATTGCAGATGATCAGGCTCCTGCTTTACTTTTTGTTACTATAGCAATCTCCCTCTAAAGATCTTGTTATGCATTATGATGCCATGAATAATGTTGCTTGTGTAATGAAAGATTTAATACAGAGGTTCTCAGTATAGTGGTCACAAACTCACAAGGCACTGAATAAAAGTTTGAAACATCACGTTTCTTATTTCCTAGCTAGCTGAAAAAAAGGTCCTGAAATATTTTCCTAGAGATCATAGATGATAGGGACCTCAACAAATCATCGAGTCCGATCCCCTGCCTAGGCAGAAAAGAGTGCTGGGGTCAGATGACCCCAGCCAGATGCCTATCCAGCCTTCTCTTAAAGACCCCCAGCGTAGGGGAAAGCACCACCGCCCTTGGAAGCCCATCCCAAATTTTGGCCACTTTCACTATGAAGAAGTTTTTCCTGATGTCTAGCCTAAATCTGCTCTCTGTCAGTTTGTAACCATTGTTCCTTGTTATCCCAAGAGGCACCCTGGTGAACAGAGCATCTCCGATCCCTTGCTGTGCCCCGCCTTATTAATTTTTAGGAAGCCACAAGATCCCCTCTCAGCCTTCTATTGCAGAGGCTGAAGAGGTCCAGGTCCCTCAGTCTCTCCTTGTAGGGCTTGACCTGTAAACCTTTAACCATATGAGTGGCCCTCCTCTGGACCCTCTTGAGGCTATCCACATCCTTCTTAAAGTACAGTGCCCAAAACTGGATGCAGTACTCCAACTGCAGTCTGACCATGATGCATAGATGGGAAGTATCACCTCCTTGGTTCTATTTGTTATGCATCTGAAATATTTCTTGTATTTCATATTTTCTTACATTTCTTACAAAAGGTTGAGAACCATTGGATTGTTACATTCTAACAGAGTTGAGTAGAATATAAGCAATTGACAGATACTTGTTTGTGAACCTTGTATTTCTTTAGGAACAAATAGAAAAATGTTTGATTTCCCTATTCTTCCAGGTTTGGGAAAATATATTTTCTTGGAGTAAAAAAAATAAAAAGCAAAAACCAGAAAAAAAAAAACCCTTCCCAAAAACAGCCTTTGTGAGGCTGGGTACTGACATTACATGTATACCGGTATAAGTGATGGGAAAACAGAAGTTTGACACACACAGACTGGTTTAAAAGTGGCAGAACTTGGTCTAAGATTTGCTCCCCCTTCCGCACCCCCCCGCCCCGGGCAAATGTGTGGTCTGTTCACTATTGATCTAAACTACTCCTCTTACAGAAAACCACATAACTTAGATTGATTCTGCCTTGGGCTTTTTGAATGTCTGTACCTAGCTCAAGGCAAAAGGTGGAATGTCTTAGGCTGCTTGCAGACATTTAAAAAAAAAACAAAAATAGCCAAGCTTTACCAGACGAAGCAGCACGTTACTTCGACTCGGTCCGCAGCATCTGTATAGATTGGGCCCTTCTCAGGGCTTTTTGGTGCTTTTATCTAAAGCTGATTCAATTGGCTGTTACATAAAAGCACCAAAAAGCCCCACTAAAGCACCCCATCTATACAGATGTTTGGACAAGCTGGATCCAGCTAACGCACTGCCTCTTCTGGGCAGGTGCTGAGCTCAGTATGGGAGCACGCTGACTTTCTAGTAAAGTGCCAGGTTTTTTTTGTTGGTTTTTTTTCCCCCTAATGCCTTAGTGAAGACTAGAAAGATCTTATCTTGGATCACATTCAGGTAATTAGTTGGTTCTTTGGAATTAAACACTGAAACAATATTTCAAGCACAACACTCTTAAAATGAACATCTAAATTTTTATCCTGTTATCTTTTCAAGCCCTTTTAATATTTCTGTTTAAACTGTCTTTATAAACCTAGGATTTTTAGTGGCCAAATGATTAGCAAAGCATGTCAGTAATTCAGTAATTTTTGCTTTCATTTTTACAGTTCTGTTTAGATTCACATTATTTTTAAGAAACTGCCCCAGGTTTTGTTTAAAGGATTAATACATTTTCATGTAAAGCTGGAAATTCCTACCCTTTTCCTTCAATCCTTAAGAAACTAAATTTAATCCATTAGCTTCATGCTGAACTGTTAACATTTTTGGTTGTTTTATTAGAAGAGAACAAAGAACTCCTGGTTTGTTTAAAATGCGTTGCACAAAAATAAGAATGAAAAGGTTTCAAAGCATTGATGTTAAACACTGTAAAATGGAGTACATTGTGCAGATTGGAGAGATTTACAAGACATCTGGTAATTAGCGACCAGCTCCCATGGAGTCTCTCTCTACCGGAGCTCCTGCTTTTTCTTGAACAGAAAAAAAGATGAAACCTAACCATGGACAGCTAGAGCCTTGTGATCACAAATATGAGTGGGATTGTAAAGATTCCTTGATTTTTTTATTCCTACTTTTGGGTGGTGGGGAGGGGGAGGGAGGGAGGGAACTACCATTCTGAAGAAAGATTAATTACCCAGCCTGGTCCTGCATTCAAAAATATTGGCCTAGCTTGTCTTTTGTACTGATCCACTAAGTACAGCTGGGGGGAGGGAATGACCTATCAGACAACTGTTTATGGCTTTCCTCATCCGTGCCAATCTCTAGCTCTAACCTACACCAGCCTTCTAGAGTTCCTAAGGGGCCATAAAACAGCTGAGAATAGCTGAAGTGTGCTGTTCTCTGGTCACACCCCCCTTCCTAGCCCCAGATGTCTTTTATGCTTGGGACTGATGTTGGAGCCTAAATTGACTCTATACCTGGCAAGTTGGTGAGACACGGGGGCTTTCTGCTCCTTTTGTATTGAAGGAATATCACAAAGAAATAAGTCAAGCCAGAGAATTCGGCCCATTATGTCTTTAAGGCACGACTGTTTCATTTCAGTCATTAAAACTGGAGCAAGAAATAAATCTTTCCCTTTTAATTTGTGTTACTAATTACATTTTATCAATTGGAACCATCTTACTCTGTATTACTTTATAGGACATTATAATGTGTGTATGTGTGATGTTTCTTAAACAATGAGTAGCAAGGCAATAGATTACAGAAATTATAACACAAAATGTTAGAAGTAATTTACCCTGTTTACCAAGAGGAGAAGGAATTGTTACACAATTACAGGTGACATTAACAGAGCAGATGTCTTTATCAGTGATGAGAGGCAGTATATCTTAGTAGACAGATCACTTGAGCAAGAGTTGGGGCATTTGGGGTTCTGTCTCTAGCTCTGCTGCTGGTCCACATGATAACCTTAAGTAAGTCCCTTCCTCTCTTTATACCTAGTTTCTTTATCTGTAAAGTAATGATACTGATCTTTTACAGCTCTGCGAGCTCTAATGATAAAGAGTGCCTATATAGAGCCAGGGACATTACTGTCTCATAGATACACCGTCCAAAGCCAAAAGGCTCATGATTTGCCATATAGGTCATTGGGCTGGGCCCCAGCAGTCAACAATGTTTCAGGCCAATGGTGACCGCACAGCTCAGCACCGTTCAGTATGTGTATATACTCTGGATACCCTCCACGAAGGATCCATGTTCTAATTAGTCCCCTATTTCTGACTGGAACCAGATGTTCTTGTCATGAGTCCTGGGATCCTCCAAAAATGTATATATGCAGATGAGGTGCAGGGCAGCCTGGTCCAGCTCCACGTCATGGCTCCTCAATTCGGAAAAGATTCAGACAGATATGGCAATTTGGGCAGTCCCCACTCGCTGCCACAGGGAGCTGGAACTGGGCTCTGTGCTGGTAAGTAGGGGGTGGGGAAGCTGGAGGAGGGGGAGGGGGGCCATGGGGGGACCCCCACCAGGCCCCATCCCCTGTCTGCTTACCCAGACCCCCTGAGCGCCCCCCAACCCCTGCCCACTCTCCCAGCCCTGTCAGTGGCTGCCCCGCCTGGCCCCAGTGTCCCGACACTTAAAATAAATAAATAAATAAAACTCCACACTCACCAGCTGCTGCAGTTGCCATCGGGGCTTCTAGGGGCTCATGGCAGAGCCCCCACATGCAGTGCGGGGCAGCGGGAATCACCCCCACCTCCCCTCTGCCTGGCAGCAGCCAGTGGGTGTGGGGGTTTTTTTTTTCCTTTTAAAGAGCCAGGACACTGGGGCCAGGTAGGGCAGCCATTGACAGGGTTGGGAGAGTGGGCGGGGGATGGGGGCTTGTGGCAGAGCACCCCCATGCCGTACGGGACAGCGGGGATCTCCCCCACCTGGCAGGAGCCGGTGAGTGCAGGTCTTTTTTTTCTTAAAGAGCCAGGATGCTAGGGCCGGGCGGGGCAGCCATTCACAGGGCTGGGAGAGTAGGCAGGGGGTGGGGCCTTTTTGATTCGGCCAAATCTCCGAATCAGATTTGGCTGAATCAATTTGGGACACCGATTTGAATCACCGAATCGAATCACTGTCCCCCAAATCGGCTGAATCCGAAGCGAACACTAGCCGCTTTGCACAGGCTTAGTAGGTTCCCATCCAAATGTTTGTTCAATATAGGTCATGTGTTTTATAGTCATGCACAGTGTTGGCTGCATTTAAGCAGCTTCGTAGTTGGTTTCCATTACTGAGCACATGCTGCTTTTGGCAGCAGTTTTATCATAGGCAGTGTGTTTAACAAGGTTTCCTTGTAAGCGAATGTAAGACAGACTTTTTCCATCATGCTGATTGGGGGAATAATAAATAGTATAATAAAGTTTTTACTTCATGAAAATATAAAGAAGACATCTTGGTTTAAATAGTAGTACAGTTTCATTCCAACAGCTCTGATTCTGTGAAGTAAACCATGTAGCAGAAAGGGAATTGTGAAATGTCTTTAACGCTGTTTCTTAGTAATATCCAGGTTTTAAAAAAATAGCTTTGTAGCACATAAAACATTTAACTTTAGCTGGACTAGCTGACAGAAAGGGCATAAGTCTCACTGGATTACTGACTACATGTTTACTTACTTTAACTAACGCATTAAATTATGTGACAGAAAATATTATGAAAACAGGGCTATATCTCAGTATGCAATATCAAGGCACGGTAGATGAGTAATTATACCTAATTTGTACGTAACCTGATGAATTTTACAACAGTGGTAATTAAGTTTACTCTTGTCTCAGAATAAATCATACTCAAGGTCTCCTTTTAAAAATCACACAGTTTAAGTCTTTTATCATTGAAATTGCATCTGCAGTCAAATACTACAGTATAAATAATAAGTCTAAGGTTCTGAATGTAGTATGACTATTATAGCTCCACTGCTTCTTGAGGAGAGAGGAGATTAGTCCGTGTAAGATTTTTTTTTTGGAGTCCATGTACTCAGCTGAGCTGCAGTTTAAGCAAGTGGTCCATGTGCCCCACTTTGGAAAGGAGACTACTGATTCTTTACAGAAGGGTGGTTATAAAGAGGATGGTGAACTGTAGTGTGGCTGCCGGATACAGGACAAGGAGCAACGATCTTAAATTGCAGCAAGGAAAATCCATGTTGCAGATTACAAAGTCCTTCTCACTATAAGGGTCATTAAGCATTGGGATAGATAGACTATCTAGACAGGGTGTGGTATTTCTATCATTGGAAGTTTTTAAGAGCAGGTCAGACAAATATTTGGTTGGGATGGTTTAGATGGGTATGATCCTGCCCTAAACTAGATGACCTCTTGAGGTCCCTTTTAACTCTGCTTTTCTATTATTATGTCTACTGACCAATGTGAATATGGGCAGCATGGGAGGAATTAATGGTTGCTTTTACATGAATCTGAAAAGCAGGGTGTAATGGGCAGGTGTCTGCAGCTCATCTTACTCTGTTCACACCTTTGGCATCTCTGTGGGCTGCTGTAATTTCTTAACTTGTTCTTAGTAAATTTTTTGAAGCCCCTCTGTGTCTAACCAGAGAGTGTTAGTGTTATTCACCTGAGCATCTGCCCCAACACAGAACATTCACTTGGAAGGGTTATTTCATAAATTAGCATTGCTAATAAGCACATGCAATTTGTATGAAGCTGTATTTACATTAGTTTGTTTATCTTAAGCTGATTTTTCTGAATAAGGCAGTGTCCCATCTGTTTTAGCAGACGCTCCACTGCTTATCCATACTTCTGAAATAACTATAATTTCCAATTGTCTTTAGCATTATACACTTTTTGTAGTGCAGAGTGCATCTTTACACACTGCTTTTATATGTTTTAATGCATTATACTTCTCAAATACTTTGATTTATAGTACTTTTCATTAAAAAGCTGGTTTGTGTTTTATTTTTTAAATTACACATTTAATATATTGGTTGTTTTTAGAATCTGCTGAACACAAAGTACAGTTTCCAAAATTCCCTGTTCCACAATCCAGGGTCAGGTGTCCAAATGTCTTCATGTTGAATAAGTTTAGATAAGTTCATAGATGTTAAGGTCGGAAGGGACCTCAATAGATCATCGAGTCCGACCCCCTGCATAGGCAGGAAAGTGTGCTGGGTCTAGATGACCCCAGCTAGATGCTTATCCAACCTCCTCTTGAAGACCCCCAGGGTAGGGGAGAGCACCACCTCCCTTGGGAGCCCGTTCCAGACCTTGGCCACTCGAACTGTGAAGAAGTTCTTCCTAATGTCCAGTCTAAATCTGCTGTCTACTAGCTTGTGGCCATTATTTCTTGTAACCCCCGGGGGCGCCTTGGTGAATAAAACCTCACCAATTCCCTTCTGTGCCCCCGTGATGAACTTATAGGCAGCCACAAGGTCGCCTCTCAACCTTCTCTTGCGGAGGCTGAAAAGGTCCAGGTTCTCTAGTCTCTCCTCGTAGGGCTTGGTCTGCAAGCCCTTAACCATACGAGCGGCCCTTCTCTGGACCCTCTCCAGGTTATCCGCATCCCTCTTGAAGTGCGGTGCCCAGAATTGCACGCAGTACTCCAACTGCGGTCTGACCAGCACCCGATAGAGGGGAAGTATCACCTGTTTGGATCTATTCGTCATGCATCTGCTGATGCATGTTAAAGTGCCATTAGCTTTTCCGATGGCTTTGTCACACTGCCAACTCATTTTCATCTTGGAGTTCACTAGGACTCCAAGATCCCTTTCCACTTCTGTTCCACCCAGCAGGTCATTTCCTAGGCAGTAGGTATA
>NW_005842358.1:1086903-1155196 GCF_000455745.1 Alligator sinensis
TGCTGGTTTCCCCTCAGCATAATTTGTCCTGCCGGGCTCTCGCAAATGTGAGCCTTGATAATTTTTTCAAAGACTTTGCCAAGGATGGAGGTGAGACTGACTGGCCTATAGTTGCCCAGGTCCTCCTTCCTCCCCTTCTTGAAAATGGGGACCACATTGGCCCTTTTCCAGTCCTCCGGGACTTGGCCCGTGCGCCACGAGCATTCAAATATTCCAGCCAGTGGCTGTGCAATGACGTCGGCCAGTGCCTTCATTACCCTTGGATGTAGCTCATCCGGGTCTGCTGACTTAAAGGCATCCAGTTCCTCCAAGTGACTCTGCGCCATCTCAGGGTCTATGCATGGTAGTCTGGCACCTTGCTGCTGCCTCTCTACAATCCCAGTGAGAGACTTGTCTTGCCCTTCTCTTAGGAACACTGAGGCAAAGAACTCATTGAGGCTTTGAACTCATTGAAGTTAATGTGCTTGAGTTTTTGAGAGGCAAGTATTCTCTTGGGTGGTATCTTTCATTGGACCAACTGCATGCTTGGGATAGATGAATGTCAGGTAGATTATAATAGATGAAATTACTGTGTTTGTTAAGTCCCTGGTTCTTAGTGTGCAATAGGCCAATGAATTCTGTTCCCATGCTCATTTTGTAAAGGTGTTGGTCAGATTTTCTTTGAGCATAAGAACTGTGAGGTCAAACAGGGAGTGAGCTTTTTTTTCTGCATAAAACATTCTCCAACCTGTGTTCTAGTATCTCTGTCATTTATCTTTTTCGGTATTAATTTATTTCTGTTGCATAGTTTTTTATCTGGTTTCACCCATATAGTTGTCATGAGGGCATTTGTTGCACTGGATGAGTTGGATGCTTACAGTTTCAAGTGTGGGACCAGCTAGGAATGGAGTCCATATATCCTTCCCCCTTGGTGCATGCCCCATCCTTTGGAGCACATTGTCTCCTGATGCTTGTTTGCTCAAATAAAACAGGGTTGCATTGTGTTATTTTTAAGGGTTTGATTTCACCTGCAGTAATCCTTGTAGAAAGGGATAAGCTACTGATTGAAACCAGCTACTGCTCTGCAAAACCTATTTCATGATCAGTAAAGTGTTACTTTATTGAAGGGATTGGCTGAGGTAATTTTGGAGCCATTGGCTATCCTTTTTGAGAATTCATGGAGGTCGGGTGAGGTCCCTTATGATTGGAAAAGGGGAAATACAGTGCTCATTTTTAAGGAAGGGAAGAAGGAGGATCTGAGGAACTACAAGCCAGTCAGCCTGACCTCTTCCACCTGGAAAGATCATGGAGGTCCCCGATGACTGGAAAAAGGACAAATATATCGCCCATCTATAAGAAAGAGAAGGAGGAGTATCTGGTTAGCTACTTTGAGGTCACCCTGACATCAATACCTGGAAAGATCATGGAGCAGATCCTTAAGGAATCCATTGTGAAGCTCCTAGAGAAGAAGGTGATCAGGAACAGTTAGCCTAGATTCAACAAGAGGAAGTCATGCCTGATCAATCTGATTACCTTCTATGATGGTGACAAGTTTTGTGGAGGAAGGGTGAGCAGTGAATAGGCTGAAGAAATGGTCCTCAGTTTGTCTGATATTCAACAAGGACAAGTGCAAAGTCCTGCACATGGGACGGAATAACCACTGGCACAAATACACACTAAGGAATGACTGGCTAGGTTGCAGTACTGCAGAGAAGGACCTGGTAGCTACAACGGACCATAAACTGAATACAAGCCGGCAGTGTACTCTAGTTGTAAAGAAGGCCAAGTGTATCCTGGGTTGTATTAACAGGAGTGTCACTTGCAGATTAAGGCTTCAAGTAATTCTTCCGTTCTGTTAAATACTGGTGAGGCTCAGTTGGCCTACTGTGTCCAGTGTTGGGCCCCACACTTCAAGAAGGACATGGATTCTTTCCTAATTGTCTAGTGGAGAGCAACAGAAATGATCAGGGGCCTGGAGATGGGACTCAGAAGAAAAGGCTAAAAGAGCTAGGGTTATTTAGCCCAGGGGAGACAACTGAGGTGGGATTCAAATATCTGAAGGGTAATTAAAGAGAAGATGGAGATGGGCTTTTCACTATGGCTGCAGGGGATAGAACTAGGAATAATGGACTCAAGCGATAGCAGGGGAAATTTAGGATGCAGATTAAGAGAAATTTTCAGACTGTGCGGTTGGGTCAGGCATTGGAACAAGCTACGTAGAGAAGTTGTGGGATCCTTAGAAACTTTCAAAAGCAGGTTAGACAGACAGTGGGCTGGGTTGATTTAGTCAGGCATGATCCTTTCTTGAGCAGGGGACTGGGCCCAGATGACCTTGTGAGGTCTTTCAAGCCCTACTTTCCTATGATCTCACATGAGCACAGAACTATAGATCTGCTTAGTATTTCAGACCCTTAGATCTTTTTGTGGAGAAGCTAAAGCCTTGTTTAATTAGACTTCAACATCACAAATCTTGTGGAAAGACAAATTATAAGCTTTCTGGATATCTGGGCATTAGAAAGACAGAAAGGACCTTGTCAAAAGTGGATGGATTAGTGTAATCAGATTCACGCCCTTTCAAACAGTTAATTTTTTAACATTCAGGCCAGGTAACTGGTGATCATAGTATTGCTCCTAAAGGAACAACAATAGGTAAGCCACCCTAATTGACACTGGCTAAAACATTCAATTCTCACTGCTTTTTGCTATATATATTGACATGGAAATACTGTCTCTCTTTCCAAGTTCATTGTGGAGTCTTTCAAAGACTTGGTCTGTACAACTTATGAGTTTGGGCACACTGCCGAGAAGTTTACGTAGCTGAAATTCATGCCCTCTTCAGTGGAAAAAATGTCAGCCCAGTATTCATTAAATATTAAATGTGCTTTAAAATACAGTTTCTGATGCTTTGAAGCTTTGTACTTTTCTGCAGCTTTTTGGAGTTAAGAAATGTGTTGAGGCATCAAAGGGTGGGCTTCAGAGTACCTGCATGTGCCACCTTAGTCTCTCACCTCAGATTCTGTTGTTGAGGGTATTTCTCGTATTAAAGGACATCTCCACTCAATTTCTTTAGTCCAGCAATCCAAACATTCAAAAGGTAAAGATGCTGTTCTTAGCAGAAGGTATGCTCTGAGCTGAATTTGAAAATAGAATTTCTAACTTGCCTTGGTATTTTTGCACCCACTTATGATTCCAAAGAGCTTCCTAAAAAATATTCCTATCTCATTGTGGCAGTCATCATTAACAAGTCAGAATTTACCAACTTGTACCATATTGTATTGAAATGTGACGGTATCTCTGACCCTATTTCTAAACTGATAAACTGGCTACAGATTCCTTATTGCACAAATGTGAAAATGAAAAGCAAAACGTAACCATTTTAAGTATGTAAGCAATGAGGTTATTTATATGATTAAATTAGGATGGAAGGTTGGAACAGACATTTACCCCCATTATCTTGACTTTTATTTTCATCCTGAGGTGCCCTTTCTAATCACCTTGGTGAATACTGCAGCCTAGATCAGTACTGCTCATTGTTATAATTAGGTATTATTTCAAGTATATTTTATTTTGCAAAATAACTTTGATCCATTTCCAGGTTTCTCACTGTTTAAGAGCTAGATTCCATTTTATTGTTTTCTTCCTTTAAGATTATTGTTCTCCACTTACTTTCAAGAGATCTGGGTCCTCTTATAGTTTTCCTGAAAGTCATGATCCTTATGATGGCAGCATGCTCAGCAGCCTGTCATTCATGAGTCATGCAGACTGATTCCTAATTCAGTTTCTTCCTGTTTTCTTTTGCTGAAAGAATAAAAGTTCAATGTAGTGGGTGTGATTTTTAGAAGGAGATATGGAAATCTCTTATCTCTTACACAGCTATGCTGTACCTGCTTTACCCCAAATCCAAAAGAAGACTAGTAGCTGATAATAAATTTCTCCAACTCTGAACTCATAACATATTAGTTCCCATTGTTCATTCATCTTTGAACTTTGAGTGTAACGACAAGGTAAATTTCACTGTCTCACCTCAGAAAACAGAAAAAAAAATTCTTGCTGCCACAGTGATTATGAGCAAAAAACTCTGTTACATGTTACTACTCAAAAAATAGGGCATATTCATTATAAATTACTGAATTAGCAATTAACAATATTTAAATCACATCCGTTTCTGGAATAATGCATCTGACTTGTAAACGGGAGAAGGACTGTAATAGGAAAATTCTGGAGGGTATGAAAAGGTCAAGTGTTTGTGGAAATTCGCATCTTTTTGCTTATCACCTGGGATCTGGGTTTTCCATTTCCCATGGAAAAATGGAGTAAACTGTGGATTTTACCTTTTTACCAGAGGCAAACCATTTTACTAGAGAAACCCATGGATTTTGCAGTTTTGCAAAGAGCTGTCTGTGGGCTGGCAGAGTTCCAGCCAGCGAGGGGCTGGGAAGGAGTGTGAGGAGGGCAGTCAGGCAGGAAGCGCCATGGCCATATACATGCACATGGCCTCAGGCAGCCTGGAGAGCAGCTCCCGCAGATAAGTGTGTGTGTGTGTGGGGGGGGGGGGGGGGGGGGGGCTAGCTCCCCCTTGTGCATGGGTTTGGGGTGGGATTGGGCGCGGGCTGTGCGCTGCAGGCTTCCACCCTGCTGCCCTACTCCGGGGCCTCTGCAGCCTGGCAGGCATGTCCCGGCACTGCGGGACAGAGCGCAGCCATGCGGGGAAGCTGCTTACCACTGCGAGCTCTGTGCTGCCCTGGCAATGCGCCCCCTGTGTACATGTCGACTTTGAGGGGCATAACCCCATGCCGCTGCCCTCACTGCAGCCGCTCTCTCAGGGGGTGCGTTGCCAGGGCAGCGCAGAGCTTGCAGTGGCAAGCAGATTTCCTGCGCGGCTGCGCTCTGCCCTGCAACATTGCTGTGCAGCCACGCTCTGCCCTGTAGCACCAGGTCACACCTGCAGGGCTGCGGAGGCCTGGAGGGAGGGCAATAAGGTGGGAACTCACAGTGCACAGCCTGTGCCTGCCCCCATCCCCACCCCACGCACAGATCTAGGGGCCTGGGTCCCCCTGCTCCCCCAGATTGCACGCTGTGATGGGGCGCTGCCCCCCCTCCCCAACTGGTCCGCAGGCAGCAGGGGGGAGTCAAGCTCTGCTCTGCTGCAACAGCTGCTGCCTCCTGCTGGGGGCAGGGACTGCGGACCTAGGTCCCTGGCCCCACAGCCGTGGCAGCTGGGGGGCCCCCTCCAGCGGGGCTGGGGAAGCAGGGGCTGTGGGTTGGGGGCAAGGGGCACAAGCAGGGTCAAAGGATTGTGGAGGGGAGGGGAATGAGAGGCACCAGCAGGGCCAGGGGGCTGTGAGTGCAGAGTGGGGGACACCAGCAGGGCTGTGGGGGGTCTTTAATTTTAATCCCAGATTTGGCAGGGTTTATTAGAGAATTTACATTTTTTTTTTATCATGGAAAACCAGGATCTCTGCTTATCACCTAAAATAGGTTAATACAGCATTGGATTCCAAAGGGGTAGAAGATTTGGGCTTTACAATTTCCAGCTTTAACCTACTGCTGAGGGTTGTATTTTACAAGAACAAACTCTTAACTGTGAAAACAGTGTTCTCAAAAATGATTGGATTAAGCCTGTGTTACCCTTGTAAAGTAAAGAATGAGTTTAATGAGCTGCGTAGGTGAAGGCCGGGAACTTCTCTGAGACTGAACTGTGAAAGGCTGTGTGGCCCTCTCTGTGAGAAGTGGCAATTTCATTTTTGATAATTCTCACCACTTAGTACTATTTAGAGGGGGTTTTGTCATGCTAGTACAGCCCTTGAGATACTTATCCAGTACAACGTTTTGTGTGTCTGTTCTGTTTTGTTATGCTTTATCCATGTTTAATCTTTGATGTGGAAATGAATGGGAATTGGGGGGAAGAATTTTAGAGAAGTAATAGAATTAAACTTCAAAGCAAGTGTATTCTATACTACCAAGACTAAAAAACCAAGAATAGACTTAGAGTACAACAATACAGTTTTCTTTGCCAAGGAAATAAGCGTGCTTGCTGTCTAAGAGCTAGTTTTACATGGGTCCACTAGGACATTTAAGATGAATCAAATAATGGCATGAGATTATGGTACATTAGTTTAAAAGCATTAAACACCTGTATGGATTCTCCCATTCAGAATTACCAACATGTTTTCATTTAGTAACATTAATTTCACACGTTTAGTTGATTTATTTTAACTTTCTAGGGTGGCTCCATGTTCACAAGCTCTAATTTTTGTTAAAGATATGGATAGTCTTTAAGTGAACAAAGGCACATCATATTGCAGCAAAAGCAGAGCAGCACAGTCCTTGCTATACCAAGGGAGAGAACATTCACTGTGAAAAATACCAAGAATCTTGGGTACTTATTTTCCTGGTAGGAGAATGCATATACATTCATGTGAAAGTGATTTCATAGCAACTGTCTTTCTTGGTTCTTCTCAAAGTCTCTGAACAAAATCAGTTCACTTTTTTCTTTTTTTCTAAATTGCATTTTTCTCCTCTGCTGTTAGAAGAAAGATTTTCCACAACAGAAACATCTCTAAATAGTTTATTCCTAATCAGCCTTTTGACCTGAAATGCAGCCTAGGATAATTGTGCATAAAATGAATGGATCTTTTGTGCTGGAAAACACCTGTTTGCTGGATGGAGTTTGAATTCTCCTAGCTGGAAAAAAGTATTTAACATGGCTTTTGTCAGACGAGGGAAAAATATTAAATATTTATGCACAAATATTCAAAGTGCCTGAGTCTTTTAGGTGCATAAGGGAAGCTTGATTATTTTCCTTTAAAGCAGGTTTGTCAAATATATGGCTTGCGGGCCATATCCAGCCTACAGAGTCATTTTGTGCAGTAAGCAGGTTTCCACATGGGCCAATAATTGGGAGTGGAGCTAGCAGGACTGCTGCCAGATTCCCAGTGCTGCTCACCCTGCCATCGCTGCTGAGTTCCAGTCTGTCTGGGGAGGCTCCTTGTAGTCTGGTTCTGACCCACAAGGAGTCCTGTGGCCCAGGAACGTAGGATCTTGATGGCTATATTTCAGACATTGATGAAAAGTATTACACTGGGCGCATCTACACATGCAGTTAATATGCACAAGTAAACAGTGGGGCTTATTGCTCTGGACTTCTTTGCTTCCAGGCACACTGTTTCTGTTTGTGCCCAAGAGCAAAAAACTCTGGAGCATGCTGCTCCAGAGTTTATTCATGCGCAGCACGTGGAACCCAGTCAGATCAGCCCGAACTGGCAGGGGATGCGAGAGGTCAGCCTGCCACCCCAGGGCTGCTCTGACAGGGCTCCACGTGCTGCAGAGAGGATGGCTGGGGCATGAGGGTGCTTGAGCACAGGGGCTTCCTGCCAGCCAGCCAGGACAGCATTTATACATGCCCTGCTGCACACAAAAGAAATCTCCATGGTAGGTTAGGACTTGTATTTAGGGGCTCGCATATAGATGCTGAAAAATTTCCTGTGCAGTTAATTAGTCAGTTGTGCAGTAAATGTGTCGTGTAGATGTACCCACTAAGTTGCCGCATTGACGGATATTTATTACAGCTCCACAACTTATGAGCCATTGAGAAGGGTGGCCGTATAAATTGGATAAAATAAAATAAATATATAAATATCTGCTTTACTGTTGGTTATTTTTATTACAT
Organism: Alligator sinensis; assembly: GCF_000455745.1. Taxonomy (NCBI): domain Eukaryota; kingdom Metazoa; phylum Chordata; order Crocodylia; family Alligatoridae; genus Alligator; species Alligator sinensis. The sequence goes on from NW_005842358.1 coordinate 1,094,552, forward strand.
TAAAATCACACTTTCATTATGTAAAAGTATATGCAATGTGAATTCTTTATCTCCAAACTATGGTCTGGGACATAAGGGTGTTCTCTTTGTTGACACAGAGATGGCATATAATATACTGGCAGGAAATTTCAGCCTGGATTTATTAATGAAAAAAAAATTTTTTTTAGATGAGTATTTCTCATTGCATATTAAAGGAGGCTTATGTGAGACAGTTTTGGATCCCTTTGATCAGGGCCTTTAGAGTTAACTTAGTCTAGTGGGCGCTACACTGGCATTCAGGAAAGTTTGGCTCTCTGTTCCAGCACTGACTTCCTCTCAGCTGTTGGGCAAGTAGTTTAGTCTCTCAGTTTTTCAGTTCACCATCTATAAAATGGAGTGAGTAATATTTCACTATTCATAGGGATCTGTAGTATGTTTCTATTAAAGACTACAAGAGAACCAGATTATACAGTAACTGAGGTCATGTAAGTGCTACAGATAGGTTTTCAAAGCCAGATGTATGCAAGTATCATGTAGTTTACTGTTTTAAGTGAGATTTAAAAGGGAAAAAATGCTTGTTTTGCCTGGACTTCAAATGCCCTGTATATTACAACACTTTGTAAAAAATAGCATTCCCCAGAACTGTTAGCCAGGGCTCTCATCTCTTCACCATGTCACACTCTGTGGGCTTCAGTGGACTGAAACCTTAACTTTAGATAACAGGTGATGTATTTTGTGATCCTTTGAATCAATATGGACTGTAAAAAAACCTTGAAAGAAAAGTTACATATGCATTCGAATGTTTTGGGCAGAGAAGGGTGTGATCACAATAAAGGAAAGTGTAGAAAGCAAATGCTAGATGTAGTTCTCTCAGTAAGTAGTGTTGAGTGGAAGCAAGGTATAAACAATTTCTCTGGTAGATGAACGAAGAAGGTCATTTCTCTAGCTGAGGACTAGGACTCTTGCAAGTGGTTTTCACGTATGTAGAAAATAAAATGGCAAATATACCATCATTTACTTTACAGGGTAATTTAATTTTGACAGTGTAAAAACTGTCCTCTTGCATTGTCAGGTACTGCATTATTATGAAAATGTTCTGAAAAGGCCAGAAATGTTTTCCTTATTCACCTAGGTCCTTGTCGGGTAATGATACACTACATGTGTATACTTGTGGCTTAATTGGAGTATTACATTAATTTCAAGATGTGTCTGGTGGATTTTCCTTCATAATTCAAAGTTCAGGTTCAGCATAGGCTCAGTATCTGTGATTTAGGTTTCTCTAATTTAAAAAACAATCTTTTTCAGATCTGCAGAGCAACCCATATGGTGTCTGGAGTGCAATATGTTTAATTACATGTCAACTATTGGAGTTTAGACTAAATCAAATTCAGAGTTGGTGATGAAGCAACCACTAAGTTGTATGGTTTAAATTCAATATTTTATATTTTTATAGTTTACCAAATTACATCTTGGGGATTCTGTTTTTCAACAGAAAAAATGGCAAAAAATCTTACATATCTTTATATGTATTTTGAAAAATGGACTAAGCCTGACTAAGATTACAAAATTAGTAAATGACAAGAATTAGGTGGGGTGTAAATATGCAAGAAATCACAATTCAGCGAGTTTCTTGCTACTGTAGCTCGTTCTGTGTCATATGTCTTCTGGCAGGGAAAAGCTATCAGCTTTCCAAAATACATTATTTGTTGTACCTCTGTGCAGTGTCTTTGACAGTATTATCAAGTGATTAGCAAATTATCCAGCTGTGTTTAGTGTATTCATTTATTTTTAACTGAAAAAGAGTTGAAGGTTGGCAGTTATAATTGTTTTTAAAAACCTAGGTAACAACTGGAGTTTTTCCTTTATACAGTGCTAAAATTCTTGGGCACAAGCCCTACACAGCTTCATGACCAAGTGTGAATTAGCAGGGGATCCATAAGAAGAAAAAGCAGGCTTTCCTAACAGTAATTTCTCAATTTCAGTCTTAAGGGCATGATATACTTAAGGAAGTGACAGAAGCAAGGGTTTGTACAGTAAACTAGACTCCATGTGTCTTCAATTACATTGGGCCTTTATAGATGTTTTAGAAACAGTAAACAATCCCTCTTGTTCAGCAAACAGACATACCAGATAGTTCAGTGGCAAATAAAATAATGACAGCTACAGCTATATAAAGAACACAATGCCTGGAATTTTCTCTGTACAAAATTGGACATAAACTAGAAATTGATGCTATATCTTGTCACAAAAAGCAGTTTGAAAGCTAATTTGATCCATCACTATACACACCCTGCTCACTGAAAAACTTGTCCTGTGTCCTACTGCTACAAAACCCTATCAGTCAAAAGTTACGGTGCAACAGTTAAAAGTTTCACTTGAGGTTGTTGCTGGCAAAGGCGGTGTAGTATTACGTGTGTGGAGGACCTGAGCACTGAGATTGCATGGTGATAAGCAATCTAGCAATTGCTGTAAATGAATAAATAAGTGAATATATATCACATTGTGACTTCAGTCTTCATGCATGCTGAATTCCTATTAAATGGCTCAGGATAGACATCCACAAAAGTTTTATTTTAATTAATGCCAGATTCTGTACTTACAGTCTCTGAACAACGTAGCCAAGGTTGCAAAATACCAAAAGAAAGGTCAAAACCATGACTGAACATGGTCTTCAGTATGCCAAAAATGAATGCAATCAAGAGAACTAATTCAGTAGCATTATATCTGTATCTTTAAATCTCTACAAATGGAATGTGGTTTTATGTCACTCCAGGATTGTATCTCGTGGCTCACCAGCCTGCAAAAAAAACCCACACTGTCACATTTTAATAAGCCAGCAGTGTGCTCTATGAGCCAACAGTGTTCCCTTGTTGCAAAGAAGGCTTAACAGCATACTGGGCTGCATTAGTAGTAATTTTGCCAGCAGATCGAGAGAAGTCTATTCAGCACTGGTAAGACAACATCTGGAGTACTGTGTCTAGTTTTGGGCCACCAACTAAGGAAGGGAATGTGGACAAATTGGAGAGAGTCCTGCAGAAGGCAATGAAAATGGTTATAGGCCTGGGGAACACAACTTCTGAGAAGAGGCAGAGGGAACTCAGCTTACTTAGGATGGAGAAGAGATGACTGAGTAGGGTTTTCATAGTGGCGTTCATCTACCTGAAGGGGGTTCTGAAGAGGATGGAGCTAAACCATTCTCAGTGGTGGCAGATGACAGAACAAGGAGCAATTGTCTCAAATTGCAGCAAGGGAAGTTTAGATTAAATATCAGAAGAACCTTTCTCACCGGAGGGTGGTGAAGCACTGGAACAGGTTACCAGAGAGGTTGTAGAATCCCCATCCTTCGAGATTTTTTAGATTTGGGTAGACAAATCCTTGGCTGGGATGATCTAGTTGGGAGCGGTCCTGCTTTTAGCAGGGATTTGGACTAGATGACCTCCTGAGGTCCCTTCTGACTCTACTTTTTTGACTCTATGATACTGTGATTTCTGGAAGTTGTAGGCTATTAGCTGACAGTGTATCCAGAAATCATGCAGACTTTTGAATGGTTAGCAGTTTTGCTGATTTAGAGGACTGATGTTATGAGTCTTCATTCAAGAACGCCTTCCCAGCACAACAATCAGTTTACCATATTTACTCAATTCCAAGACATGATTTTTTTTCTTCATAACGTCTTGTTTTAGAATTAAGATTTGGACCACCCCAGCTGGAAGCTGCAGGGAGTAGCAGCGCAGCCTCCTTGGCCAGAGACAATTGGTGGCAGCGCACAGATTTCTCCTTCCAGTGCCTGCTCCCAGCCAGCGGGGGAGACGGGGGAAAGGGAGATGAACAGGTGCTCTCCACGGCATGTCACAGGGGTGGGTCATCAGCAAGACAATGGTGGCAGCACCCAGGTTCCTCCTTCCAGCACCTGCTCCCTGCCTGCCTGCCTCTCCTCCCCTCCCCTTCCATCTCCCCAGCTGGCAGGGAGTGTGCACCGGTAGGAGGAACTTGAGCAGTGCTGCTACTGTCCCCATCTCACATAGGTACTGGGGGTCGGAGGCAGAGGAGGGCATGGAAGGCAGCCCCAGAGCCATTCCTGACATGCTTCTGTCCTGCACTGCAGGGAGTAGCTGTGTGGGAAGCCCGACCTGGCTGGGAAGGCAAAAGGTATTGATGCAAGATGGTGGCCATGTTGGTAGTTTTTATCAGTAGATCTGTTTTATTATAATGATAACATATTAAAAACATCCTATATGTGAAATCTAGTTATTGTAGATCAATTCAAGGTCATCTTGGATCCAAGTAAATGCAGTAAATGTGGTAGGGTTGAGATCCAGAGGTAAAACAACTCTGACTATCATTAGACAGAGATCCCTGTAAGGAGTTTGTTTCAAAGGTAAATTCTACCCTGTTGTAGCAGAAAGACTTGTTGAAGATTCTCAATTTGCACATGTTACCACTGGCACCATAGAGCTTGTCTGTCTGTATGGGGAAGTTAGTATGCAATAAGCAAGGGTGTGAATTTATAGCTCCCAAGCTACTTTGCATTATCACCCTAACTTGACTCGCTGACTATAACTCTCTCCAGTTTTAAAATGTAGCATGCTACATCACACCATCATTTTAAGTGCTCACAAAGTGTGTCCACATGGGGATTTAGTACAGAGTAGCAAGTACTCTATATATCTATATAGATCCTATCTTAAATGCACATTAGTTTTCCCTAGGACAAATCCTGAGTGTTCAATTATAAGGATTTCCTCATGGGGAAGTACAGCCACTTTCCATTGTGGGCACATTCCCCATACTTAGATGCTAAGATGATAGAGCAGTAGGTGCAGGAGTCGGCATCATACAACCTGCAGGTAGAGCCTGGCAGAGCTACTTTATCCAGCCCACAGAGATGAGGGGCTTAGATTGTGTTTGTGTGGAGGGGGGCTATATCTGGGGAGCAGAGAGAGATACCAGCACTGTTGGGGTGGGGAGTGGTGGCTGTGGCTGCAGGTCCATCAGCAGTGGTGGTGGCATGGGCCAAGTCGTAAGTGGTCCATGCTTGGAACTAAGCTCCATTAAAGTGTTCCTCTGCTGAAAATGTTGCCAACCCCTGATATATATCTAGAGATAAGTAGAATATTCCTGGGAGCAGCATCACATTCATAGCTTGAATGTCTGTTCAGGAACTAGGAGTACAAATACCAGTGGCTGCAGTGGGATGTGCTGAATCCATTTATTACCCAGCCTCAATAGTCATGGCTAGTCTAATTTTGTATGCAGGGCTGGCTACCTGTGGAGGTCTTTGGAAGAGAAGTGGGCAGGACCACACGGGCAGGACCAATCTCCTAAATAGAGAGTGTGGAAAAGAGAGCTGAAAGGGACCTTGATCACCCTACCTCAAAGAAGAATTAACTATATTCTTTAAAAACTCTTTAAAATCCCCAATGATAGAGATTCCAAAACCTTCAATTATCGTGCCAATTACAGTGTATTTTAAAGCTATAATGCCGGTAACATATACTTACATACACACTGGGAATTTATAGTGATCAAGAGTCATTATCTCTCAACCATGTAGACTTTACAGTCTACAGTAAAGCTTTTCCAATGTTGTGTGCTGAGTCCCTTTCTTTCTTTTGTGAATTTTTGTGGGTGAGATGTTTTATTGGACCGACTGCATTATATGGTTGAGATAGACAGACATAGGCAAACGTTTGGGTATTACAGTACCCAAGCCTCCCTAAGCATTCTTACTCTAAGCATTTGCAAATCCAATACCTAACTTTGAGTACTGGGCCTCTTAAGTATGTGACTGCAGATCATGCTTAAATGTAGGCCTTTAACTTTCTTTCCTTTGAACTTCCTGATGAGTAAGTAGGGGGAGGAATGTATCCTATTTGCCCTGTAAATGGCTGCCTTGCTTTATGATGCTGTAAAAATTACAATTAACCATGGTAATAGTCTCTGAGATTGCACAGTCTGTGAAGAGATTTGGGATTTTCACCTAGACTAAATTTGACCTTAAGGAAGATATATTTCCCTGATGGAGGACATTGTTCTGTGTAACTCTAATTCCAATTAGAGCCCAGGCTAGCTTACCTTTTTATGAGCTGCACTCGAGGAGGCTCCGATGTCAGCTCTAAGAGGTGGAGCTCTGAAAAGAGAGTTTAGAAAAGGTTTTAGTTGTTCAAAGCTTAACTACAGTTTCAAATAGCATGAAGTAAAGCACTTAAAAGCTTCTCAATTGGAAGTCATCTATTTCAGTTCCCCAAGGGCCAGAGCACAACATTTTTTCTTACTTAGAATTTTATTCTGTAGGGTTTTTTATATATATGGCCTATTAAAACTGGCCTAGAATTTGCTAATTGATACTACAGTGTAGTATATAGAGTGACTGATTACTCTGAATATTGGGGTTGTATTGGGGTTGAAATGACTTCTGCTTCAAATTAAAAAACAAACAAAACAGTCCCCCAGGCCCTGCCTGTAATATTCCCATGGTATTAGACAGCAACCTGTTGTGGTTACTGAAAAGATAAAGTATGACGTTGTTTGGTGCCACACAAGCATTTAGGGGAACATTTTTTTCTGATTCAGGAGGTGGCTGCAGGATACCTCCCAAAGAAGCAGCAGTGTATCTGCATTTGTACAGTGCTGTGCCCAGCCTAATTTTAAATCAGCCTCTCAGAGGAGCTAATTAGCCTGCACATCACCTTAGGCACCCTAGTGCAGAGCTATCTCTAGTCTACTAGTTTTAGAGGTTGGTAAAGTATCTGGGGACTGTGTCCTGGAATTTGTTCCTTGAAAGTTGGTTGGTTTAAGTGTGTGTGAAACGTGAAGTCTGTTATCCTAAACCCCCTTCTGAATTCCAGACTGCTTTTGAATTTGTTCTTGTTAAAGCTCTGGAGGTGGTGTTTTGTCTATTCGTTACTAACAACCTTTTCTGGGCTCCCCCTTTTCTTTGTCCACCTTGCAGTCTCTGCAGCTGGCAGAGAACTTGGGCATTCTTCACTATGAATTAAAGTGCCCTTAAATTTATTTTCCTCTCTGTGTAGCTTTCAAAGCCCTCAGGGGTCCACTTTGGCAGATGGGGGTCTTCGAACATCATTGCTGTTTTGACCAGCTATCTACCCTTTCCTTTAACAGTGCCTCTCAGATTAATGGCTGTTAGTTATGGTGTAGGAAGTGCTGTGGCTGCTTTATGCTACCTGAGGATTCCTACAGACTAGGAGAATACTAGACATAAATCAGTATTATGGTGGTGGCCACAATCTGATGCAGTTTTAATATTTTTCTTATGTTGTATTTTAATATTTAAGTTATGAAAAATGTGCCAGAAATGGAAAAGTCCTATTTGTTCATTAGGGTCACTTCTACTGTTTAAGAGCTTGCCAACCAATCACCTTTCTTGGAGGACAGTTTAGTAGCTAACATCTCAATGTCAAGAAACTTCTCTGATAATCCGTCTCTTTTTTCCCCCCCCCGATTGCATCCCATTAATACCAGTGCATTTCACAGGCTCATATTGCCTCTCATAATAAAGATCAGCACAGAACTTCAAACCTCACTAAATTTCATCCTCTTTCCTACTTTTTATTTCCTTAGTTCCAGCATTATGAAAGTATGTATCAGAGGGAATTTTATGTCTAGCTTTATGTTCAGTAGCCCCAGGTTAGAAATTTTTGTCCTAGATTCTGAAAAGTATGTTCTGTGTATGCATTTTGTAATTAATTGTAACAAAGAATTCTGATCTTCAGGATCAAAAAGGCATAAGAAGGAAAACCTGGAAAGGTGGAGTCAAACATGGCATAAAAACGTTAATTCTTTTTTACAAGCACTTTTATTAATAAAAATAAACTTATTTCCCAGGTTTGAACAGGTGTGCATAACAGGTTGCAGAATTTGGCAAACTAATTCTGTACCATTTTAAACAGAAGTAATACATATAGATTATATTCTGTGGAAAAAATATACCTACCATTATTATGTCTTGTCAAAACAATGGCGAAATCTATAAAATATATCGAGCTGAAAAAGGCTCCTACAGAACAAAGTACACTATGGTATTGATATAAATGCCATGGTAGTCTTTATTTAAATAGTTTGAGCCTTTGATGGCTGAAAGGTTCTGGGTATGCTGTGCTTTGTTCTCTTTCTTGAAAGGAACACAAGTATGTCTTGAGATTTTGTGCAACGAATATTGATCATTGGCTTCTTTTATTGAAAGCACCGAATCAGGTCAATCTTTCGTACGAGTTTTTGTGTTAAACTCTTTATAACTCTGTGCAAAATGCTTTATAAGAAGAGAGATGTTATATGACAAGGAATACTCTCATCTCTGTGGTCACACAGTATTACAAATCTTAGATCATAAATCATCTCAGTTTATTTATCAATTCTCCTGTAGTATCCTAGGCATTTACAAAACCCTATGAAAGACCAAGTCCTTGCCCCCAAACCCAACAGTCTAATGGTCTGTTCCTGCCTCCAATGAAGTCTGTGGTTAAGCACCCTTTGACTTCAGTGATGCTGAAGGCCTTGATCTTATAATTAGTGCTATGCATGTGATTCTTACTGCACTCACAGAAAGTTCACTCGATGTGTACACTAACATTTTCCCCTAAAAGCACTGATGTAGACTAGTCTACAGGTTGTGACATCTTATTTTGCTAAGAACTCATCTCAAGGTTCTGTTATATTAAATCTCTTCTTACAGGTGATATCAAACAAGGTAGTAATCACTTTAGTCATTTACTTACAGTGAAGTCCTAGCTGTGAAGGTTAGTTTTGACGACTTTTTCTCTTGCCTGAATTTCTGTACCTGAACCATAAGTCATCAGTATTAGAAATACACTAAAACTCTGCTGTACTGAAACTGATCTCTCTCGCTGACTTCCTAGGTATCTGCATACTGTAGCATTGCATTCTGATTCCTAGGATAAACCATTTCTGAACCTGCCAAACTTTCTGTTTAAATGCAAGAAACTTGTCTCAACCCAGTTGGGTTTAATTTTTCTAGACTGTAGCCCATTTCTCAAATTCTGAAAGCTCAGATATTCTCATGTAGAGAAGCTGTTCCAGCTCTTTGGTTTGGAGAATACTGCAAGTTCTTGTCACTCTTTTAATCTGTGTACATGTTCCCTGTCCTATCTGTACTCCTCAATGAAGCAGCATGATGAATATGCATTTAAGAGGCAGCTGTTTCCTGTTTTATTCCATCAGAAAATCCATGTAAATTTATTTAAAAAAAACAGTGTAGGTCTTACCTATTACACAAAATATACTTACATGTTTAGAGCATAAATTTCAATATTACAACTTTTTTATCCAATTTTGTGTCTTTTTAAATGAATAGGACACCCTTATTTATAGCCCACAGATGGTGTCCTACCTGAATTTTGAATGTTCTGAAAACTAATGCAATAGAGCAGCAGGAGAGTAGCTGCTAACTGCATGGGTCTGCTGCATAGCCACAATACTTCAGTAGTCATCAGTTCTTGTACGTTGTCAGGATTTTGTATTCTAAAAGACAGAATCAAAGAGGGTGTTTTCTTTACAAAGATTTCATTAAAGTAAATCAGAATGTGCTCATTTTACAAATAGCCAGGTTCTTCAATAAAAGCAAGGAAAGTGTGGAACTAGTAACTCTTAGATCTGGTGCCTCAGATCTAGAGACAGAGCCCTCCACTCCAAGAGGCAGATAGAGAAGACACAGTTCGTCAATCACAGTCTCATGGTGGACTCGGTGAGTTACTTCAAGCACATGCCTAACTTCAAAGGAAGAAAGTCATCCTCTTGTACCAGCAAAGGTCAATAGAGAATTTCCATTGGCAAACAGCTGGCAGTCACAAGAGCCACTTTTGTTCCCTGAAAGTTGTTTGTTGCATACATACAAAAGCATTAATATGCTATATCATCCTAGAATCCTAGGCTTTGATCCCACATTTCATTCCTGCCCATTGATCCTGACTCCCAGCACCAAACAGAATGAAAGTCCTATGGGGGATGTTCACATGAATGGAACAGGACAGGGAGACAGCTCAGATCTAGGGGAACCTAGTTTAGGATTCCCCTGTGCCATCTTAATTGATATTAGAGGCACCTGAGACTGAAGGAGGGAACTGCCACTGACTCCTTGAAGTTTGCTGTTTTCTACTGGGTCCAAGTTTCATTCTGATGTAGTAGAGAATCAAGACAATTGATTTCAGTGAGTGTAATCACATGCTTTCCATTTGTTATGTATGGGATTGAGAACGTCACTGAATCCAGATTTTCCTTTCCACTGTTCCTTACAGTTGCCCAAAGCCCTGTATACTTGGTGTTCTGCCCATTGAACAGTTCCGCTATCCCCATGTCACTGCTCATTGTATGGTACATATGGCTTCAGTGCTTTGGGGGAACAGGTGTTGCCTTGTTTACTTGCAGAGAGAGAGAGAATCATAGCTTTGTACCTTAAGCTATATTATGTTTTCTGATTTGTTCTTGAAAGTGATGCACAGTGAAAAAATTGAGTGGAAATAGCCTGGTGTGCTGTCTCGTCTGTGTAATCGACTCTATAATCTCTTATCTTCACATATCACTAATGTTTCATTTGCTGGAATGTTCAGGTCATTAATGAAGCAATGGTTTCTCTTGCACCACAGGGATGGAGGTACCATTCCAACTGTTATAGTAGAGATTTCATAAGCTGCAATCAAGTGCAATAAAATGACCAACCTTTCAATTTAACAATTTTATCCTTTATTTGAGTGTATTTATTGTAACAGTATTATACTAGTTCTGACACTTTGACAGTCTTTTCTCAGTTGTCAGAGGGGTCTTAAACATTGTATTAACGTAGCATTTTCTTCCTCTGCTAATGAGTGTGAATAGTCTAACCTTTAAAACAGCACTAATATAACATAGAAGATATTAAATAATAAAATAAGAGTTATTACAGCTAGATGCTGGGCTGTTAACTGAAAGATGCCCTTGTTGTGACTTGGTGAGTGATTACCAGATAGTTTGGCACAAGACTTGATGCTGTAGCCACACTTAATTGTAACTGATTCATTTGGCTGAAATATGTCCCTAATTTAATTCAGCTGTTTCATTAATCTGATTGACTTGCATCCAGCCATTAGAGGTGTATGAAAGAAAGGTAGCTGACACATGCAGCAGGAACACTAACCTCTGCATTAATCTATAAAACAACCATTAGGGCAACTAATGCTGAAATTGAATTGCTCCACAGAAATTTGGTTTCCAAGCATAAAACTAATTAGCTATATGCCTGATGAATGTCAAGAATTAATTAAAACATTTCAGTGGCCTATGTGGGTTTTAAATATTATCATTATTGCCCCAATATTTTTAGTTCTTACACTAATTGCTTTTTAGAAAGCATGAATGGAATCAGCTACTGTAACAACCTGACATATAAACAGTTTACTGCAGCATAACAACTTGACTTCCTCTCCCATATATTTTTGCTTTTCTTCCTAAATGTGTATGCAGGTTTTGATCCATTTGTGCATTTAAAAACCCATGGTTTTAGTTCCTGAATTTGTTACAGTAATCTCCATAATATGATTATCTTGGGTTTCTTTCTTTCCTCGTTTTTTTTTTTTTGTAAAATAGCTCCAGTTCCATTTCATTTTTTTTAATTAAAAAAGCTGTTATTCAGAATTCCTGGGGTGTTTTTGTCACGTAGTAAAAAGGCCTGATACTGACTAAATTTTTGGTACATAAAATGATCACAGACTAACAAGTATTATGAAAACATTATGAATATTGATTGAAAGAAAATTCATTATTACAATTAGCATTAATGATAAAAAGGCCATTATTTAAGACACAGGAGGTGTGAATGTATGACAGTCAGTATTAAGGAAGAAAAGAAACTGGTTTTCTGGTCTGGACAGATGCAGGTCCTTGTGCTGCCACCATCTCAACCAGTGTTTCTTTCCAATGCAATCAAGTTGGATCTAGCTAGCAGAGGATTCTGCAAATGTAGTCAAAGTATTACCATAAATAACATTTTTATAGAAGATTACTTTTTCTTTTTTTTTTATGAAAAAAGCTTACTTTTTCTTTGTAGGCCTGCTTGACATGGATTTGTTTTAGATATTTGCAAAAGCATATAGACCTTTGCTCACATTCCTACAGCATTAATTCTGATGGCTGAGAAGGTGTTAGTCCATTCTTGTATAACCAGTCTTGTAATATTACCATCATTTCAAATGCCAGAAAATTTGTATAATATGTCCTTTCATTACTGAGGAACGTATGTCTAGTATTACATAATATACAGTTGATCACAAATTACTTGAGAGGGTCTGTTAATTATAGGGAATAAATGACAGTTTTTTGTATCTTATTTGGAATGACGGTATTAAAAAGAATCAAATTCAGTTTCCACCAAAAATATATGTACATATCTCTCCATTCATTTTTGTCTAGAAAATACTAAATTTTACTCCACATAATATCACGCTACTGCTGTAAACATGTAATCACTCTTCACACCTCTGCACACACTTATCACGTTTTCATACCCCTGAGAAAGTCAGTGTGTGTAAGATATATATGTTTTTATTAGCGTGTCTTAGGCAGAAGGAACTGCACCATACAGAAGCTCACTGGAGGCACATACAAAACATAAAAATGGGAATTGTGCTTTAAAATAGTAGTGGTCTCTTCATGCTCAATTTATTCTTTTGCCAATGCAATCAAAAGCTGAAGGCCCTGAGTAAGCATGGTACCCAAGCACAAGGCCAACTTTAGCCAATAGTGGCACTGAAGTCAGTTGGTATTTAGACCTACACTAAAGACATGTAAATTATTACTATTAAAAACATGGGTTTAAAAGGTAATCTTTGTAAACATTCTTCATAAAAGTATAGTTAAGTTTCTGTCTTTTTACATAGTGCTGGTCCTAAAGGAGATAACATTTATGAATGGAGATCTACCATACTTGGACCCCCAGGCTCTGTATATGAAGGAGGTGTTTTTTTCCTGGATATCACATTTTCATCGGATTATCCATTCAAGCCACCAAAGGTAAGGGTAAGCTTTTCATATTGAGTACAGTTATCAGAAGTGACTAGTGATTTTTGGATACTTCCAATTTTTTGTGGAAAGGCCTTGGTTTTCAGAGTAAGTGTTCATCAGTCTTTGAAAATCAGATCTCCTTAAGCTGTGCTGAAATAGAGAGACTCAAAGTCTTGGATTTCATTCAATGACTGCAATAACTCATGCTTTCTTTCTGCTTTCCTACTTGTAAATTGGATGACAGTTCTAAAGTAACTGCTTAGGAGGTAAAAATCTAGTTCCAATAAAACACAGCTTTCCTTTATATGTACATCTTAGCAATCATCAAAAAAGGAAATTCAAGTATTCAGCAAGTAAAAATATTATATTGTAACCTCCAGTTATCTAAAAATCCAGTGCTGACAGATATATTTGCAAATGTGTATCAGCAACTGATTATCAGCACCCGTGTTTGGTAACATGTTTATGAAATGGAAGCAATATATTCTTTAAAATAAAACCAAAGTTAAAAATGCTTACAAAACGTTATGGACATTCATGCCAATATAAATTCAAAAATTGCAATTCAGTGAGAGATGTTGAGGATTGGGAATTCAAAGACCTCTCTTTTTTTAAAGCCAAAATTGAAGTTTACTAATCTTGTCAATGTCTCCAAGAGGGATACTGCAAACATTTAGAAGGGATAAATACATTCTGCCACACTGCATTTCCAGCAACTTGAGGATGTTCTGGCAGCTGCTGCTATTACCATTTCAATGTCTTTTTTTCCATTCCAAAAATAGAAGTTTTGCTTACCTCTTTGCAATCAATTATGCATTTAAATATTTCTCACTTCTTTTGTTTGTGCACAGAAAACTGCTTTCAGTCTAGACAAGTATTAGTTTGGGATCAATTAAAACAGGAGGATGATGGCACTTAGCACAGTAGAAATGTTTTTATATATACAGTAAGTCCTACCTCACCCAGAGATTAAGAGAATTTAGTTTGTAAAGTGTTTTGAAGAAGAGTAGCTCTACATTCCGTTAAAAAAAAAAAAAAAAAAGTAATACTGTATTAAGGTTGCAGAATTAGGCACTGAAAACTACAAGAAAGATAAATCTAAGATTTCACATACGAGCTCATTTCAGTCCACTTGTTCACATGCATTGCAAAATTGTAATTATAGTTGTGCTTATGATAACAGAGTCTTAAAATACAATATATTATTTATATTGGATACATATTTATGTACCATATGCGCACTAAAGGGGGCCAGTTCTCATGCAGAGTAACAACAATAATGGTAATGAAATGTGTGTGTGTGGGGGGGGGGGGGGGGGGGGGGGCGGTTATTGACTCCATCTTACAGAATGTGTAAAAACTGAGAGGGGTCCGTACAGAAATCCTGTCTTGCTCAGTCTGCACCATTTCAGATAGTTGCTACAACTCAAGAGCAAAGGGGGGCAGGATATTCATTTAATAACTTTTCCGCTATCTATTCTACTGTAACTGTAGGTTACTTTCCGTACCAGAATCTATCACTGCAACATCAACAGTCAGGGAGTCATCTGTCTGGATATTCTGAAAGACAACTGGAGCCCTGCTTTGACTATTTCAAAGGTTTTGCTGTCTATTTGTTCTCTTTTGACAGACTGCAACCCTGGTAAGCAAACTGTAATTTCCCAACCACAAACTCTTACTTATTTCCCAGTAAGTGACACCATAATTAAATAAAAATGAATAGTAATTTACTGCTTAAAATTAGACATCAGAACAAACCAATTCAGTTCATTGAACTGTAGCTGTCTATAATATATGCTATATTATAATAAAATGTATTCTATAATATCTTGGATAATCTTTCCATGTGGCAAATGCCAGTTTCAGTTTAATCCTTAGCTCTCATATTACTCTCTTAACTCCTCTGTTGCTAAGGAGATTAAGTAGCATTATCCCCATTTTACAGAAGGTGAGCATAGAGTGAAATGACTTGCTCAAGGACACACAACAGTTTGGGGACAAATCCCAAGGCTACCAGGATTTCCTGATTCCCAGTTCATTGCCATTTCATGTGGTCTAAAGGAAATAAGTTTCCTATATAGCTTTCTGTAATAGAGCTTCTAATTACTTTCAAACAAGTTGCTGCAGGGTACAAAGGGGCAAAATGTTACTGCATCTCAATATACTCTTCCTCTGGTCCTTTGTCTTCAATAAAGCAACTATAGATTAGCTACCTCAGGTAAGAGCACGTGTGCACAGTCGGTTACTACAGAGCAGCTGATACTGTTAACATCTTGCCTCCTTTCTATTCCATGGCAAATTGTTCGTTTGTCCTTACCCAATTATTCTGGATTTACATACAGTTAAGTAAAAACTGGATTTGATCTAGGGGTTTTAGTCATAAGAATTCCTTTAAGTTAGTGGTCACAGTTATTATATGAAATACCTTCAGATTCATTCTTGATCATTTGAATTTCCAATTTGACACCTCCTGGTAACGGAAAGAGCAAAAGCAAGCAAGCTGAAGTGCAGGCACATCTACATGAGATGTTTACTACGGAGCTGCCTAATTAGCTCTGCAGTAAAGTCTCAGTGTCTACATGTGCAACCCAATTAGGTTGCAGTAAACTAATTAACTCTGCTGTAGGTTAGTACTTGTAAACGCAAGTACAGTTACTATCCTACAGTGACGTTCTTTAGTGTGCAGCAACACATGTGTAAATGCTGATGTGGCTGACTAGAGCATGAGGGCATTTCAGTGTAGAGGCTGCCTGCCAGCAAGCCACATACTGGAGCACTCTTTTGCCCCAGCCAGCCCCTCCACAGCACATTGACCCAGGTTAGAGTAGCCCCAGGCTGGCAGACTGAGCCCTGCCAGCTGGGGCTGCTCCAACCGGCTCAGTATGCTGTGGTCCCGGGCACGCATTCAAACACGACACCTGGGAGCAGTAAACTCTGATGTGGTATGTGCCAGAGTTTATTGTCGCATTCATTTCTCATGTAGATGTGCCCTTTTATTTCCAGATGCCAAAAGTGGAGCTAAGTGGGGAATTAGTTGACCAGGACAAAGAGGTAGAGCAGGGTAGGGAGAAGCAGGAAAGGAGTTTGGATTGAAGTAACTTGCAAGTTTTCTGATTAGCAGTAGTCTAGATACCTGTTACTTTCCTACTGCTCAACCTCCCTCTACTTTACTTTTATTTTGGCTGTCCACCCTTATCAGCTAGTTCCTTCCTCAACTCCACTTTGGGAGTAATCTTTTCTCCCCTAATCCCAATCAGCCCTGAGTCCCAAAGATCCACTCCCTTGCTATTCCCTTGCTTTTCTGCCATTTAGCGTCTGGCACCCTCCTTGAGCATGTTCTGCTTGATTTCTGCTACCTGCCAGCAGCTTTCTTTCATGACCACACTCCTCTTCACCATACATAAAGAAAAAGGCTGTATTAGTAGCCTCCGTGACCAATTTGCCACTCCATTTCCTACCAGCTTAGCCAATCCTACTCCTAAAATAGCAGATTTGCACAGCCTATTCAGTTGCTGCTGTTGATCCACCTCTTTGAAGATGTCTGCTTTCACTTCTTGGCTAGGTTGGATCAGAACCTCTGTATCATTGGGGCTGCAGCCAGAAAGTGTATTCAGTTCATGAGATCATCCCATATAAAATGTAGTTGGGAAGTGCAGTTGCACTGTAAAGGTTTATGTTCATCTGTGTTGATGAGCAAATATTATAGTCCAGGATACAGTGCTACCCTCTATAAAACGTATCAACCAGATTTAGTGTGTGGTGTCCAAACTTAATTTGCAGAAGGGCACAGTTCAGCTGGGGAAAGTTCAGTTTTAAGCAGTGAGTGTGATAAATGAAATGAAGTGTCTTGTGCCTGATGAGAGAACCAACAAGAGAAAAATGAAGAGAATATACAGTTTAAATATTTAAATATGTAAATGCACAGTGTGCACTGGTTTGGAAGATTTTTGCCATTTTCACAGAGATCCTTTTTTCATGTTTCTGGGAATCCCAAGAGAACAAGTGACATTTCTCAGCAAGAGAAATGTTTGATTGTGGTCACTAGAGTTATAAACCTGATCTGGAGCATCCTTGTTCAGAGCAGACCTGGGGGGCATAGGAACCAAGAGGGAACATGAAAGAAGTATTTTGCAGAGAATAGTTTTTTATGGGGCAGGATGTGGGGAGGAGTCATATGAATACATGACACAAAAATGTAGCTGACTGTAACAAGCTTGGATGCAAACAGCTCTTCTTTTCATGATTCATGAGGGAGTCGCCTCGTTCCCCCCACCGCCCCCTTCAGTATTCTCGGCACCCCAAATGGGCTGGCTGTGTGTTAATCTGTTAATTGCTAAGTTTGCAAAAATGAAAGATTTTTCTAAAGTTTTAAAAAGTTGGAAGTGTGAATGTATTAAACACATTTCATAAAAGCAAACGGTTCTAGAGATAAATCTGTTCACTACCCAGCCTGTAGCTGACTTGGCTATAGTTTCAGGTAAAGAGAAAAGCTGTAATATTTTAACACAGATGTCTTTTCATTTTTTAAATAAACTAAATGTTGAAATATGCAGATAATCAAAATATTAAAATCCTTCCTGTTCATTCAGCTTTGTGCACTTCTTGTAGGAAGTGTCTCATTTGTTAAAATCATGCTACAGAGTACGGCCTACCAAGACTGTACACAGTGGGTGCATTTACATAAGACCCATAATGTGCATTGGACTAATTCTAGTGCATGTTAGCATGGCTGGCAAAAACCATGCTAATGTGCAGTAGCTTTAGTCCAGTGAACATTAAGCGTCACAGAAACTGTTCATCAGCGTTAATAATGCTCAGTAGTGCCGATTACAGCACATTAATTTAGTACCTGTTATTACACGTACTAAACTTAATGCTCTGTAATTATGACACATTAATGAACATGTAGATGTGCCCATTGGGAAGCAATTCAGTTTTTAAAATGGTTCCCCCTTTTCTTTAGTAGAATGATTGCTAACGTAGCTTCTTTTGCTTTTTTTCCCTTCCCTTCACATTATTACAGCTGATCCTCTGGTCGGAAGCATAGCCACTCAGTATCTGACCAACAGAGCAGAACATGACAGGATAGCCAGACAGTGGACCAAGAGATATGCAACATAAATGACATAAACTACTTGTGCAGTGTGAAGGTGCAGGAGGCAACTTTACAGTGTGCAACAAATCTTTATAGCCTTTACAATACGGACTTCTGTGTATATGTTATACTGATTCTACTCTGCTTTTATCCTTTTGAAGACTGGGATACTGCCCCCAAAAAGGTAAATGCTATCAAGAGTAGAACTTTGTAGCTGTAGATTAGTTATGTTTAAAATGCCTACTTGCAAGTCTTGCTTCTTTGGGATATCAAAATGTATTTTGTGATGTACTAAGGATACTGTTCCTGAAGTCAACCAAATATTATAGTGCATTTTAGCCTAATTCATTATCTGTATGAAGTTATAAAGGTAGCTGTAGATTACTAGGAATTATGTCATTTGTATTAAACCCAGATCTATTTCCAATATGTGGTACATGCTGTTGTGAAAACTGTTTTAACTTTTACCTTTGTCAGTTTGTAATGAAAGGGTTTCCTTTTTTCCCTTTGTAGCTCAGAGAGCACCCTGTGTATCATCTCACACACAATAAACATGTTCCCCAAGGAGTAGTTTCTTTGTTTTCCTATTTTAAAATAATATTTGAATGAGTTTAAATATAATAATAATGCAGGGTTGTTATATCACAGATCCCAGTGGATCTTCTGGCAAATTGATGCACAAAAGCAAAGGCTTGCTATTAAATAATGTACACATTTGAATTGTTTAAAAATAAAATATTAAATTGGATATCTTACCAAAAATGTTAATTTTAACATTATTGTAGATAGGTGCTACAGGCCCAATCCTGCTCCCATTAATCAGCGTTTTACCATTCACCTTTTCAGCTGGAGCCAGATCAGGATCCAAATATCTTGATGCTTTGCTTCTGAGTATAAATCACAAGTATATGACTTGCTAATCCAGAGAACTGTAGTTGTCCATGGAAAATAGTCTTCCAAAGTATGATTGGATGTTTTATCATCTATCTGAAAAGAAGCAGAATAAATTTAATCAGGGATTAGGAGATTTTAAAAAGATGAAACATCTTTTGGGGGGGGGGAAACTTTTGTAAGTGAAACTGCTTTTCAGAAGACTCTACCCTTTTAGACTTCCTCCCAGAAATCTTGTAACAGCTATCTGTAACAAAAGTACAAGTTTATATGCTACACAGTTTTTAAAGTAGTCACTAATTATTTTATATCTTGGGCATTTGTAGGTCACAGGTCACCTTTGCAGAATATAACTAAAGTGTCTGTTGATCCCTTTAAAATTAACTAACAAAGATGTGGGTCTAATTTTTAAAGTTAATCTTCCAGGTTACCTTGTGTTTTTGGAGCATTTCTATTAAGATGTTCTGTCATCAAATAAATAGGAAGCTGAATTTCAAGTGTTAATATCTAAGCAGTGGAGGAATTTGAAGTTAATTATCACTGGATAAATCCCTGTTCTTGGGTCATGTGGTCCTTAGCACATGTCATCTACCTTTGTCTGACTATTGCTACAGTGTCCTTAAGGTAGCTCAGAGAGCTATATATCCCTGTATCTCTAATTAAAAGTCAGTCTCTTTTGGTAAATGCAAGATGGGCTTGGAGTACAGGCTGTGAAGTGCAAATGAGAAATGAGAGGAGCCAACAGGTATTGTGGAAATTGTAGTGTGGTAGCAAACAAAGAGCTGGGAACCTCTACAGAAGGCAACCTCAGTTTCTCACTATATAATGGTACATAGTGAGAAATAATGTACCGTCACAAAGAAACAGCATCTAAGAAACTAAGAACTATATGCACTGGACAGCTAAAATCTGGGAAGAGAATCCAAAGACCTTGCTGATTTACTGTATGTAGGCAAAGGCATACACGCGTTGCATGCATGCCACTCCAGTGACTTTCCAATAAGGGACAAAATATATATTTCACATATTAAATATGTGACCTACAGAATTTTCAGATATTTTATCACAAAATATATGGTATAAAGTTTTAATCCTTATTTTAATGTACTTGGTTTTCTTATCACACATCACTTGAAATATCTAGGCGTACAAGTGGGATGCCTTCTTAACATTACCCCATTCTAGCTTTTCTGGACATTTGATCCTTTACTCTGAATTCCCATCCTTTTGTTGGTTTGTCACGACTGTTCTTTTTAATGTAGTTTTTGTGTGTAAATTTTATATTTACTGAAGTAAAGGTTGTTTTGTGTAAACATTTAAACTTAAAAAAAAAAGCTAATTTTGTTTCTCAACTTTTCTCTGCTAAACCAAGCAGTAGAAAGAAATTTGTATTGTTAAATAAATCAATTAGTTGTTAAATGAGAATGTGTGTCTGTTTCTATGGGGGTTGGGAGAAACCTCCTCAAGTCCTCACTGCTCCCAGCACTTCCTGTCTCCAAGTTGAAGTACTAAGACCAAAGAAAAGCTGTATTTTCTGACCACAAGCTGCCAGAGGTGCTCAACTCTCATCAGAAAACATCAACAGAAATGACATTTTGATAAAACACTTGCAGAACATGTTACAGCCCCCTCCACCTGTTCCTCAGTCTTTGGACCTATCTTACTTTGTTTTCAAAAGTCTATGTGATTTGTGAGGCTAAAACACAATAAATGGGTTTAACCTACATTCTTATTCCAGCTCATTTGCACCACCTGGAAAACTGTGATATTGGGAGAGTCAAGGATACCGCCTCGCAGGGAATCCTCATACAAGCAGCTAGCACTGCCAGATCTGTGTCACTTCTCTTAGCATGGGTGGGAAAGGACAGAAATGGGAGAGGCCTGGTAAAATTATCCTTACACATTGCAGCAAAATAATTTAGCTCAATTCTACAGCTGTAAGTTATGCTGATTCCCACTTACTAAAGTAATACTTAATTTCCCATATTAAATGAAATGGGATGGATAGATTATTTAAAGGAACTAAAGATACCAATGTACTAAAGCATTCTTATTTTCTGTGTTTACAGAGGCTCCTGAATTATCTCTCTCTATGGTAAAACATGGGCTAGCTGAAGAGAGATGTTTTCACACACAATTGGCCACAATGTCATGTCTTTGTCACAAATGCTGAAAAAGCTGGAAAAGGTGGGGATCACTTGGGGCTAGATGGTAAGAATGCAATCTGCCCTGAGTAATAAGCAGTCCATAGCTGTACAGCCTGAGGAATTGAATAGGCTCAGAGCCACAATCTGGTCCCTCCCCTCCTCTAGGGAAATAGGAATCTGTGCCAGCCCTTTAGCTGGTACAGATTAGTTCTTGCTCTGCACTGGCTCAGCTGTGTTGTACAGAGGCTGTATTGCAGACTTGGCCCTTTCCCCACCTGTCTGTGGAGGAGAGCAGCTTGCAAAGCCTGTAGAAGCTGCTCTCTCCCCTTCCCTTGTGACTAGAAAATGTGTAGCTCATGTATGTGACCAAAGGGGGTGTCCTATGCTTATTCTATAACAACCCTTAAGGCCAGATTTTGTCTTTACTTTCCAATCACCTTATACTGGTGCACTGATCTCATTGTCATCCTTTCCATTTATCAGATTTGTAATTTGACTAAACATATTGTATGTCAAATGATCTACACAGCAACATAAACACAAACCCCCTCACTCACTAGCCCCACTTATAGGAAACAGACTGACTGTACTGAAAATGGGGGCGTAGTGTTAGTGAAGGTTTCTAGAATGTTAGTAGTACTTTTCTATAAACTTGGCACAGCAATTTTGGGAAAGGAAGAGCTCAGTATCACTTTTGGACCTAATACCTTCTTAAATTATGCTTCTAAGTCAAAATTACAAGATTCACTGTGGTTTAACTCACTCCAGACAGTTGGTTACAGCATGCAGAAACAGTCATCAGTCAAAAATTGAACCAAGCTCCCCAAAAACTGTAAGTAAACCCAGAAACAAGTTTTATGCACTGTTAACTGTTTGAGAAGTTAAGGGATAATAGCAAGGTATGCTGTGCAGGTCTCATTGCACAGAAGCGGTGGACCCATGGAACATGTTATCATCCTGCTTCTGAAAAACACATATGAAAGCAGCTGCCATCTGTTTTCATCAGTGTTGGCTTTGTCTCCCTCTAGGCTAAGTACAGATAGTCAAAAAGCCTGAGGCTGAACTGATTCAGTATTTGCAGGTTAGTCTAAGCTGCAAAGATTGAACCAATAGGCAAATGAACAGACATTCACTTTTGAGTCAGGAAATGTAGCCACGTGCTTGCAGTGGCTCAAGCCAGAAGCTGGGGGGAAGGCACTAGAGCATGGCTCGCTGGCACATAGTCAGCATGGGCTGTGTGTTCGTTTCCTCTTCCCGCTGCCCGTGAGGTCTCTGGGATTTGCAGTCCACAATCACAACAGCAGGACTTTGCAGGGCTGCTCATCATTTCTTCTTCCTGCTTCCAGGTGCCTTTTGGATTTGTAGTCCACAATTGCAGTCAGCACTAAGTAAACAGGGCAGGGCAGCTCCATACTCAGGGGAAGGGGAGTTTAACCCCCCTTCCTGGCCGCAGACCACAACTGGGTTTGCCTGAGTGTGTGGGGGCAGTGAGCCAGCTCTCACTGCTTTGGCTAGCGAGCAGAGCGGAGGCAGCCCTACTCTCTGGAGCAGACAGCACAGCCCAGCCCAGGGCAGCAAAACATGCCGAGATGTGGGGGGACTCTGATTTAACTTGAACCAGGAAAGGGTCTGGGACAGAATTTTCATCAACCAATTTGACCCAAATCAGTTAAGTCTGATACTGTATTCAACCACGTTTATCTTAAACCAGTTTCAGCCATTTTGAAACTGGCTTATGTGTATTGATCTTCTGTTCCGTTACAGATTTAAACCAGTTTCTGATCACTTAAACTGGTTTGTGTGTAACTTCTGTCCCTAGCCCTACAGAACAAATGTCAGGTCATCATTTAAAGAGGAATTCAAAGTGGATAGATTTGCAGACTCTATGGAATGAATTATTCCTATAGATATTTTCTGGGATATCTATAAATAATGAACAGTGGAGACTTCTCAGTCATGTGGGAGACCATTCTTCTGAATGCACAAGCTGCATATGTCAATGAAGTATGTCAACAGCCTACCACTTTTTGAGGAGCAAGTTATCAATAATAGAACAGGAGAATATAGGGACAATAAACAGAAGCTGAATAGAGTATAGTTGCAATGGGATTAATTTCAATCAGCAAGGTCAGCTGTTGTAACAGTAGAAATCTCTGTTTGTGCTTATATATTCTAGATCTCCTTTATATTTGTTAAAATTTGGGTCAGAATGCAACTTTGTTGTTGCTTAAGTAACCTAAATATAAAGGATAAGCTATTTTTAGCTAGATGGCAGTTTCTGAATGTGTAAAGCCCGCACAAAATAATGAAACCTTATTCTTTTCTGTTATTATGGTGTTTTTTATTACTTAGGGAATTAATCTAATGTTTCATTTTCAAAATTATTACAATTATGCAACAGCATTTTCTTATTCGCTTTTTTTACTGTTGCTGATTTCCAATTGGATTGTTTCATAAGTATGGACTTAATGAAGAAATGCATTTCTGTAACCTACCTTCCAAGTCGCATGCATAGGTTCAGTTGATATTTTAATGTAATATGACTTGAATTACATCCTTTAAACAGAGTAAAAATTAAATTACATAGTAGTTTTTCTTTATGATTATACTACTTACCACCAATTGCAAGGATATTTGTTACCTAGTATAGTATATAAGTTATTTGTGTACCGTCACAGAATTTTAACGTGATTTTGTACTGCCTACCGTATAATGTTTGATCCAAGCATTTCTAATGTAACTAAGGAATATAAGCCCAGAAAATAAAAGTTACAACTTAGATACAATTTTAAAGGAAGAAGTATTTAGAGACTCATGGAAAAATCAAATCTAGGCATGTTTCGTACAGATTTTGTTCTGCATTATTGACTAGAAGTTAAGAATGTAGAAGTACCAGAGCCTGTGATTAGCTTACAGTCTGGAACACTAAATGTAAAAGATACACTGATTAGACAGTAAGATTCAAAGGAAGCATGCATGAATTTGAATTTTCATTCATGTGTGTCAAAAGAAATAAGAAGTTGTCCATTAATATAAAAGAACATGAAAGCCCTGAACTTCGCATAAAATATTAAAGCTTGCACAAATCAGAAACCTAGTCCTAAATATTGACCTTTATGGCTCTGTTGATCCTTTGGATTTTCATGAAAGCTAAATAAAACATTTGATGTTTCCCCTTAATGGGTTGTATCTCAGAGTTTCAAATCTCACCCTAGTGGGACCTGTGTCTGCTCAGCATCTATATCAGTTCCTGTGTTCAATCTTAACTTTATGCATCCACTTTTCTACCTGGCACAACATCCAAGGCTTAGTTAAGCCTTTGACAGGGTCATCCACAATCCTCAGCATCCCTCTCTTTTAAACCATACTAGTTCAACTTCATTTTAGGTAACAAAGACTGAAAGGTATTTCCCATCACAGCCCCTCAGCAACTGTCCTGTCAGCTGAAAGGGTCCCTGCTAACTGACTTAGGACACTGGCAGCAATTCCATACTGGCCTGCTTCCTAGGACCAGTAATGGGTACATGGTCCTCTCTGGGGTGCAGTCTCATGAAACATAGGAAAAGGCTGTTACTTTCAATTCCTTAGAAATGGATCTGCTGCTCTTGCCAGCTAGCCCCTACTATGCCTAGTTGTGAAGAAAAATTAGGGAAGTAGAAAAACCTTCCTGAACAGTCTGTATAGTTCTCTGTAAACCAGGTCCTAGATTACATCAGTCCAGGTCCAACTTCAACGAGGAAGGACCCTGAGGGCTATAAATGATAAATTATCATCTAAAATCAGGCAAGACTTTTTTTAAAGATGTGATTGGAGGTCTTTGAGCATGTCAGTGACGTGGGCTATAACAAGTGTCTGGGGAAGTCTGGCATAGTCTGATCAATGGGTGGTCAAATTAATGAGGGTACAGAGATGAATTGGTATCATAGAGACTAGTGCTTCTCCATAGATAGAAAAGCAATCTGTAGTCTCCCAGGTTCATCAGAATGACTGGGAGTTTGAGTTGTCAATTTGTTTTCTTCCTGCCAAAAATACAAGGCATGAAGGACTCAGTGGAATGGATCTGCTGCTTTACTGCATTTGACACAAGAAAAAGAGCCAAAAACCTCCATGTAGCACATAGAATGGATGTGGAAAGAGGAAGAAAGGAATTCCCTTTCCTTCTTGATTGATATGATCCAGGAAGAGATGATGATCTCCTAGGGTCATTTGTTATTTACAGAAGCGCCTCTGCTGAGTTTGGTTTTTCCCTTGAGGTTCTTTTGGTTTGGGCTGATGCATTGCAAGAGCTTTTCCAGCTAAGTATTATTCTCAACAGAAATGGTGCTGGCACTTTTTTCTTGTAAAAATGAAATAAATCTCCACTAGATGTCAGTGTAACACAGTTTACAGCCACAAACTTGCTAGCATTTGAAGTTCCCGAATGTGTTCTCTCTCCTAAAGCAAGCTTTAAAAAAAATAAAATAACCTGAGCTCACAAGGATTTTGTAAATTGGATACAAAACCCAGAGTTTGAAGGAAATCCTGCACCAAAAAAAGCTGAGGATTCGGGTAACTTGCAGTGGGATACAGAAGCTCTTCACCTCTAGGTCACTTGTTCAGTGATGGTCCAGCCAATGCTGTCTGAAAACGGTTGCTATTATGTTAGTTCTATGGTGTTACCTTTTTAATTATCTTAGTACAATTTTTACTGGGCAGTTGTGCCAGCATAATTGGGGTCACCTTCAGGAAGAAGACTGAAGAAGGAATGGGCATGTGAACTGAACGTATGTAGGAGCTCTCTTTGTGGCAAGATTGAGGTCTGCCAGTGGAGAGTATGGGGAAGTGTGATCTCATGTCGTTCATGTTTTCCCTGTCAAAGTGTTATTCTTAAAAGCTGCCAGTCTCTTACCCTCCCTAGATACTAAATGTACTAAAAAAGTATAAATCTTTTTTAAAAACAAGAATCTGCAAAAACTATTCCTAAATAGATTTTTTTCAGCCCATTATGCTATCTTCTCCCAAGATTTTTTAACATATTTGACACCTAGAGTATTAAATATGACTTAATAAACCTAACAACTTTGGACAATCACAGAACATTTTTTAAATTCACATTCTTTCATATCTGACACACTGAAAATTAACCTCATATACAATTGGTACAGTGCTTTAAACAACAAACTATTTGTCTTTTATTGTAGTGGTTTTATTTTTCTGCTTTGCATGTTCTGTTCCAATGCCGAAATTTTAGAAGAGTTTATTCAAATAATGAAAGTCACGGTAAACTATTACTGTGTCATTGAACATGGATTTTCCTGGCACTCAACTTATATTTTGTTACTTGAAAGGTGTCCTCAGATAAACATTATAAATCAGGTAAAGCTGACAGAGGTGGCCAGTAGGTTTCTCAGGCTTTCAGCTTTGATGATATACTTGCTTATTTAGCTATAATGCAGTGATATGATTCTCTTACCCTCCAGCAGCAGTTGTAGAGTGGAATAAATGAAGTTCTGCTGAGTTAGCACTGTCCATTTCAAATGATACATGGTTAACTATTTTAAATCCACCAAACTGCAAATGATTTTCAAAAGCTTTAATTGGGTGATTAAAGTGGCCAGGCTTCAAAGCAAGACCTAGGTAATCACCATTGCAAACTTCTTGTATTGTTTTTGCCCTATTAACTTATATTAGGAACCTGGAGAGAAGCTGTGAAACAACAGACATCCTAAGATGTTGCCTGTGATGGGACTTTATTAAAGCCAGGTACAGTCATAAACTGCAAAGGTGGGTGAATTCATACAAATTGCTAGAATTTACACTTTGCCCCCCACAACACAGTTCTGTAAAAATACTGGAATCCCTACAGAGTCATTGCGAGTCCCTCAAACTGCACTGCAGGGACCATTACTTTCTAGCTGGTGGCGTATACAGCAGCATCCTATTGGAGATAGTAGCAAGGGATTTGTGTGAGAAATCCTGTGGGCAGTGAGCCATATAATATATAACGTGATCATGGTTCCTTATTTCTGGATAAAGATGAATTATTTTAAAACAGAGCATGCCTTGGGGCCCATTATAAAACCATCAAATGCTAAAATTATATATCAGGTACTTGTGGCTCCGTCTTGGTTGCAATATGCTTGTATTCTGACACTACTGGGAGAATATGCACTCCACAACTTCAAAACTAAGCTTAAAATGATCATCTCATAATAGCACTGTTGTGGAGCAATGATTATGTTTCTAGTTTCTCTTGGCTTCAATCCTTGTCCTTAATCTTAACTCCTTTGATGTGAATGTGGATTGTTCTGACCATAGGAAAGTACGGCTCTCCTTCAAACATATTGCAGTGATACCCCATGTGATGGTTAAATATGATTGGTACTTTACTTTGATAGAAAGCTTGGAAGACTTAAAAGATATTTTTATTGCCTCCATCCACAGCTTATCGATTGTGTTTTCTCACTCTCTGCTCCTGAATGGCTGGATTTGGAATAACGTTCTGAAAAATTGAATATTGCAACAGTTCCTTCTCTGTCAAACAATGAACAAGCCATAGTGAAATTCTGAAATAAAACAAATTTAATAAGAGGCAAATATTTAAGTATTTTCTCATCTTGGAAGCTGACTTATTCATCATGCTCCTATGTGTAGGTTGGGCAACTCTATTTGGGGGATTTGTACAAATCATGTTAAAATAATGTACACATGGGGCTCTGGCAGCCTTTCTCACGTGTTAAAATAGGAATGCCCAAGCAAACAAAAATAAACCTAGAAATTTCCTTAAAGCTAAGGAAGAAAATCAAAACTACTGGCACTCACAGGAACCAGTCCTGGATACACAAATCTCAGCTCTTCTGCCATAAGAAAAAAGATGAGCTTTGTTGTGTCTTACAACTCAAGAGGTTTAGATGTATGCACCCAGAGGGAGAGAGAGAACTAAGTATTTTCAAGGCTCTATTGAAAAAAATCCCCTGCTAGTTGTCAGGGCAGAGCTTAGTGGTTGAGTGCCTCGGCACAGTGGAACTTTCTAGCACAAGGCACAGTGAGATTTTGTACGAGGGAATTTCTCGGCACGGTGGAGATTATTGGCTGGTTCTAAATTATTCCTACGTGGCGACTAGCAATTGGCTCGCTAGCCGTCTAAAAGGTTGGAGCAGTTTCCGCCCAAGTTGGAGAACTCCGCGTCAATCTCAGAGTTAACGTGGCGGACTGATCAACCGCTGACAACTCCCCGTTGCTGACCAACCCCGACATACTCCCGTGTCTTGCATGCTCGTATCAAAGATATCTCGTCGAATTAGAGCTCCCGGTTAAACTGTAACTGAAGTCTGAAGTTAACTTTCTTCCTACGCTGTACATCTCGACAGTGTAAGTAAAGCCATCTTTGTTTGAACCAGTACGCGTTTGTGCCTAATTCTACTCCAGCGGTCGAAAGTACCCATCTGTACATGCCGGGTTTGTGGCCACAACCCAGCCGACCCTTTCCCGGATCCCCCTCGGCCCCCACACTAGTAACTCACCTATTGTTCTGCACACTAACTTGGATGTAAGCACTTAATTTGTCTCTTGGAATTTAAGATTTTTGTCTTCTGAGGGACAGGATTCAAATGTTAGTCATTATCAGTTCTTGCTTCTTTTTTTTTTCTGTCAAGTCCAGCAGAATTTTGAATCTGACCCTTTCAGTTATACATAGTCAACATGGTCATTATCCAACACTATTATGGAAACTGAGATACAAGCTATTGGAACCACTACAGTTTTTTCAAAGAACAATTACATTAGTACTGCAACTGCTAAGTAGTCTGCAAGCATTAGAAAGTATCCAAGGTGCACTCACCTACTGTTTTTATTACAGCACGTATTATGTTGGCAAGGATCTGTCTCTGAAGATAACAACTGATAACTTCGCTAATTTTGCAAATGTGTTCCTTTCCCTTCCTTTTCTCTATGTTTTGGAAATAAGTCATTTCCCTCTAACTGTTGTTATGATAAACAAGCTCATGTGAAACTTTGGGCTTGGTCTTCAGCTAACCTGACCTTAATGCTTAGTCTGAGGCCAAGCTGAGTTGTGGAGAAGCAAATGTAGTTTGTAATGGCACCCAAGGGACCATTAAACAGGTAAAGATCATTACCCTTGGGGTGATTGCCAGGACAAGCCTTATCTGGACACAGAACAAAGCAGCTGTGCTGCTTTGCTCTTCTATTATATCCCCCACCATGCTGCCAGCTTTATTCGGCCCCACATTTGGTACACCAGGTACACATGAGATAAGTCCAGCTGCAATGAAGACACTGTACTGTTGTGTAGAGAGCTATATTCTAAGTCAGGTATTGGCAACCTTTTGCCACTGAAGGATGGCTTGCAACCCCGCTTTCACATCTTGGGACCTCTCCAGGGATGTGCAGATGCTGCAAAGAGAATAGATAGACTAAGGCTAGGACTCCAGTGACACCTCCTTTACTGCTGTGGTCGGACCACAGTGCTAATTTTCTGACCTGCCTCCAGCCAAATCCAGTCTTTTCATGGGCTGGATCTGGTCCTGAAGGCAACAGGTTCCTAACTTCTGTTCTAAGTTGTCTAAGGTAACAAAACTCCAGCATGGCATGTGGACATAGAATTGCTTATAAAAGTCAGTAAAAGAGATAAAAACAAATTAGTCCAAACAAAAAGACTTCCTGATACAATTAAGAGTATGTGAAGATTATGGCCGGTAAACAAGAGAAATAAGCTGAAAGTCAATGAACCAAAATTTGTGCATCAGAAATTCGATTTAATTGTAAGACAATGATAAGAGTGCTGCTCATCAGCATTTGGCAGGGCAGTAATAAGCAATCAAGAGAAACACTAGTCACAAAGGAATGACCTCCTCTATCATGTCTGCCACATGCACCACCTGCTGGGACACAAGGATCTACCACTGTGACACTGCTGACCCTTCATTTTCCTGATCCTGGGAGACATCCTAAAGAGGAGTATGTGGATTACACTGCCACTTTCACTGACTTCAGCTAAACTCCAAAACTGCTTAGCATGTGAGACTTCTTGCTGTCAGCCATTCCCTCTTGAACCTTTCCTCAGCTTATTTCTTTTCTTTCCTATTTCCTCTTTTAACCTTCTGTTGCAGAAGAGTGTGCCTTAGCTAGACAAGGCTGCATCTATTGCTGTGAACCAGTGGCTAGAGAGGCAGCTGAAGGCAAGGTTTTAAACAGTATGACACTGACACAAATTTGTAAGCTATCGTGGTGGCTAAATAGACCATGGACTGTGCCTTTTTTTCTCCAGTAGCAAGATTGCAAGTAAGATTTAGCATCAGAAATAGTTGCTATTCTTCTTCAAGGAAATAAGAGTAGCCTTCAGAAAACACAAAACAACTCCCCCCCCCGCCAAAACTCTCCTTAGAACAGCAGCACAAGCCCATCTCAACTAACCTCTTTTTCTCAAAAGCTACAGTTATTGCCATCCTCAATGCTACATAAAGGACTGTCAAATAGGGCCCTGTCCCCTTTAAAAATTCTCTATAGAGAATAAGGGACCTTGTTAGAATAAATCTCTTTCTTACTATTTTAGATTTCCAATGTTTTAACTTTTCCTGTATTATAATAGAACATTTAAAATATTTTAATGCCAGTTTTTTTGCCGTGGTATTAAGCAGGCTGTAACTAAACCCCAAATTAATTTATATTGCTTAATGTTGTATAAGGTCATGTGAATGTCTTTGATTCTTTTGGCCTGTTTATCCCATCAAAATTAGCATGATGATTTCCTTGTGCCTGGCAATACCCCCAACCCCCACTTCTGAGCCCTGGGCCAAAGGCTCTGCTTTATAGTCAGAAGCTGAGTTAAATAAATTGTTCATAGCCAAATTCTCTTTTGTGACTGAGCTGTGGAGGCAGTGAAGTTACATTGGTGCTAAAATGCTCTAAATGAGATCAGGCTTGGGTCCTTGTAATCATGTAAAGTATCTCTGAGTTGCACAAAAAATTAAGGACCGTTTACTACAATCATTCGACTCATGTTCCCTTCCCATTTATGTCAACACATATTGTGTATGAGGATTGATGACCATATATAATCATTAATCTCAATCTGTGGTCCAGTAGCCAATTTTTTTTCTTGTGGTTACATGGAAAAGCAATGGAATTACATCAGTTACAACAGTGTAACAGAGTAGGTTTTAGATTTGTAGACTTGTTTCTCTTATAATTTACAAAAGAATAAATCACTCACTAAAATCAATGGAGTTGATTGTCAGTGGCCTGGGTTTCATGTCTTTTACTAAAATTTAGGATTGTACATTCTGGTTCCTCTCTGAGTTCTTACAAAAGGGAGGATAGAAATGAAAGAGGGCACAAGCTTGTATTAATTTCAGAGTTACACGAATGTATCCAAGAGGAAAATGCAGCCCTTTGTCTGAATTTTGACATTAATGGGAATTATGGAGTTCAAAACCTTTGAAATCAGGCCACATTTTAATGTGTGGATATATGGATTTGCATGCTTATCTTTTGCCACACTTGAAAATTCAAAATATGCATTTTTCCATTTGGAGTTCTATATATGGATCAAAGGTGTTATATGACCTGTGTATAATGTATTCAATAGTTTATTCTAATCTTCTGAAAAATACGTTATTGTATCCAACCTGATAAATCAATCAACATTCTGAGATACTTCAGGCCCTGTTTTCAATGATACTCTGATGACATACAGATCTATATCTTCTTGACTGCAATCATGCTTGGTTATGTCAGAAAAATAACATGAAGCCTCCTAGAGATTAACACTGTGATGATTTAACAGCAGGCTAAAACTTGGTCCCCAAAAGAATGAGGTCACAAAGAGCAAGTTGTGTCTGTCTATGGGTTTGTTGTAGCAGTTTCTGTTGACGTAAATCCATTTCTCAGAATACTGTGAAACTTGTGACAAAAAAATTCATGTTTGTTTTGGAAAAACTACTTCCAAGTGTGTACATACTATCATGAGAATAAAATTGTTGGGTGTCAAGCCTTATTGAGCCTCTACAGCTGAAAATGAGAAGAATATAACCTGGAGAACCAGTCAGAATGATTAGATTGCAGGTTCCCATCCCAAAGAAAAATGGAGACATTGGCAGAGGCCTTCTAAAGGGGTGAGAGCAGTCAAAAAGTTGCACGAACAACCTCCTTCAGGCACAGGGAGAGTTGGCTCAGGTTTTGTGTTCTCCTCGATGGAATAGAAGCCAACAGGCAAAATGTCAGTCTGTGAAAATGCAAATGCCTGGCAGTGAGGATCAGAGGCCATGGGAGACAATAGGTGTGAGACAGGTAGGTGGCGGGGGGGAATGCTAACCTGGTGATAGACTCTATCTGGCAAGTAGTAGAGGCGTTACCTAGGGTTATCAGATGGCAGGCAGGTTATAATGTGCCATAAATCCAATATCTATATTTAGTCCATGATTTTTTGTATACAGTAGATTTATGAAGTGAAGTTTGTAGATTCATCTACAAAAGGTGCTTTGTAAATTCCCAGCAAAGCCAAGCATTTCATATGCTTCACAGAAGCAATCAAGTGTGACCTGGAGCTCTTCAACTGGGTGGGCACACATGATACAATCATCAGTGTACTGAAGATCAGTAATGGAGGTGTTTATTATCTTGGATTTGAAATGCAACTGGTTGATATTTAAAAGGTTTCGGTGCATACGATATTAGATATTGACTCCCGATGAAAGTCTATCAGCAATAAGATGTGGAATAGCTGAGAGAGAGATGGCAAAGAGTGTTGGTGCAATCACTCATCCTTGCTTAACTCCAGTTCTAATAGTGAAGGAGCACATTTCTGAACCATTGCTTAGGATGGTTGCTATCATGTCATTGTGAAGAAGTCTGATGGTAATGGTAACAAATTTTAGCAGGCATCCAAATCTAATCAAGATCTTCCATAAGGCCTCTCTGTTAATTGAACTGAAGGCCTTAGTCAGGTCTGTGAAGGCCATATAAAGGTCCTGGTGTTTCTTATGGCACTTCTGCAGGTGTCTTATGTATTGTACTTCTGAGTGGTCTGAAACTGCATTAGAACTTGGGTAGACTCTCCTCAGTGTAGAAAGTAAGTCTACTGAGGAGAATGCAGGTGAGAATCTTCCTATAGACAGAGGGCAAAACTGCAATAATCACTGCAATCCAATCTACTGCCTTTCTTGAATATGTTAATAATTCTGGCAACTCTCAAGTCACTATGATGTGTAGCTGGTGAGAGAGCTTTTTTCCACCTTGTTTATAAATTTTGGCTGGTATTCCATTAGGACTACAAGATTTGTTGTCCTATGTCTACTTAATGACTTTCAAGGTTGCTTGATAATTTGGTGGATCTGCAAGGTAGTCCTTAACAATGTGTTGTGGAATGAGTTTGATGGTATTGTCTTCAACATTACAATCTTGGTTCCAGAGTTCTTGAAAATGTTCCTTCCACTGTACACTGATGGTGGAGCTGTCCTTAAAGGGAATTGTTCCATTCTTGGACTTCAAAAAAACAGATTCTTGTGTGGTTGGTCCCTAGATAGGTTTGGTTGTGCTGAAGAAACTATCTATTATCATAGCTCTCAGCAAACTTTTGGATCTCTTACTTTGTTTTCCCACCACTTGTTCTTTTGCTCTCAAATTTTCCTCTAGATCTTGGCTTTATTATGGCAATACATTTCTTGTTTCTATTTAGAATTGATGTCATTCTCCCAAGATTTGCAGGCTTTCCTTTTTCTATCAATGAGAGCTTGAATTTTCCTATCATTCTCACTGAACCAGGTCTGATGTTCTTTGTGGAGAAGTCTAGAGATTTTTTGCATGCCTCGTGGATGACTTTCTTGATGGAACTGGGATGAAGGTATTGTTAAACTACCAAATTAGTCTTTTATTTGTAAATCCAGAAGCCTACAGATTATGGGAGTTGTTCATCCTATCTTGACTATTCTTCATAATTGTCAACAAATCCTTGTATGCTTGCTTCTCCCTTCTTGCTCTTATACTGTTTCATATACTTTTATTCAAAAGCACTTCACAGTGAGGCCACAGTTTTAGATGCTTTCTTCTGTTTATATCAGGCTTGTCCAACATACGGCCCGCGGGCCGCCATGAGGTCCTCCAAGCTGTTTTCTGAGGCCCGAGGTGCTGCAGTGGGAAATGAAAGAAAATACTGTACTTTCATTTTGGGGGGGGCTGATGTGATACTGCTTCCTGTGAGGTCTTTGAATATGGCTCGCCGGCCTACTAGGTGATAAAAAGTTCATGATCCAGCCCCACATTCAAAAAGGTTGGACACCCCTGGTTTACAGTATCTGATATCTGTGAGATATTTGTCAGGAGATAAATTTTGTACTTGACTACCTGACAAATACAAATGCAGTAATCTCAGTTTTGGGCCAAATTCTATACTCCTTATTAAAGAAAACTTTGATCAACTTCAGGGGGAGACCTTTTCAAATAAGTACTACCACAGAACATGGTTGTAATTTATCAATGCTGTAACCCACTCCTTATCCCTAAAAGTTTACATACTATTTATAGGAACTTAGTTCACTTTTCTGATCATTCTTTAAATGCTCCTAGTGCTAAGAAACCATGCTATGTTGAGTACTGTGTTTTTGATGAATACACTTTGCTAGACTTACAGCATAAAAGAAGTGTGTATATGTGTAACCTAGAAAAAAGTATTCTGTCACCTAAATCCATAGCAAATGAATTACTATGGTGTTATCTGCCAAAGGTTTTAATAGCTTGCATTTCTTGGGCTTATAGTTCTCTGTTATTCCAGCATAGTTCCACTGAGATTCATTATGCCACAGTGATGTAAGAGTTGGGTATCAGACCCCATATTTCTAAAACTCATCTCCTTGCAAATAAGTATCAAAATAGAAAACACATATCTGCAAGGTAACTTGATTTGAAACACTACCCAAAAGTGAGATTTCCTAAAGGGAAGGCTTTCTGTCTGCATCTAGCCCTGATCCTCCACTGTCAGGCATCCATCATAGACATGAAGTATGGACGAATACTTATCCACTGAGTCCTGGACTAAGGTCATCAATTTATTTTATTTTTGTAAGCAAACAACAACCAAGTGTTAAAGATTTTGCTGACAACATTATTTATAGCAGTGCAAAGTACTATTATTAACATTATCATCCTAGTTTCAGTAAGTGGTAGGCGCTCTGATCTGACAGTTTCAGCAAAGATGTAAAGGACTGAGTGTACATGCAGAGTGCATTACAACTAGTTCTTCTGAAAGTGTTTGGCAGCTCCTTATGCTGTGTATTGGCTATGGAAAGAAGAGGCATTCAGTCTTCTCGAGTCTAATCAACAGCAACTTTCACAAGCATTAAATTCACTCAGTAACATAACTGATTTATATCAGTTTGACTGTAGTGCTGCTGACTGATATCTGACTGACAGCCCTAGATGCTGAATTAATCTCACTTCAGAACAAGGACAGCACAAATGTTAGTATTAATGTCTCATAACTTCTTTCCCTCTCTTCAACCCTGATCAAAAGAATCTCCTTTGGCCTATCTCAGTGCTGCTTCACTTGGCCAATTGTGCTGAGACTGCTACTAAAAGTGCTGAGATTACTAAAGAAAACATATATTTTAAGGGGATTTCTTTGATATGGACACTTACCAAATGAAACCTGGACTGAGGCCACAGGCCATACAAATGGAGATGCGCCAATTTATAGTAGGTGAGAAACATTTTTTGACATGTTCATTTCACATAAATGACAGCTATCATCACATAAGATGTTACTAATCTATCCATGACTTGAAAAAATCTAAGAGACTTGCTGCTAATCTCCTGAACTATTAGATGTCCAGGCTTATTTTTCTAAGCAATGTATCACTTGAAATACCTTGAAACATTGCACGTTGCATGGGTTACCAGTTAAAAAACATGGAATAGTTTTCTTTAGCTCTTGCAATATGTTCAGATATGGTTCTTTAAAAATACCTAGCATGAATTTTGATGGAACAGTTCAAATGTATAAAGTTAAGTATGTACATCAGCACTTAGCACAAAAATTCAGAAAAACATCCCTAGTGACTTAGTAATTAAAACTCATATATATATTCTAATATTATAAAAGCCTTAATCTGCCTGTTTGTCTGTCCATAATGCTTTATTTGCGCTCTGATTGGCTGACAAACAGCCAAGCAGAGTGCAAATAAGCATTCAGACAGGAGGTGGCGAGTTGACGGAGGGCCACCATGATGGCAGGGACACAGGGGATGGAGGGGGAGCCTTGCCCACTCCCCTCCCGCGCTCCCTAGAGGCGGCAGCAACGGAGTGGACAGAACGGGGGGGTGGGCCGAGGCCAGCAGCACTGGCCTCATCCCCCCTGCCCTGCTCCCTGCAGGTGGCGACGATGGAGTGGAGGAGGGTGCGAGGCTGGCCACCCTTGCTCCTTGGAGGTGGAGGTGGCACTGGCAGTGGCGGCATGGGGAGTGGGAGAGTGGGGTTGAGACACCATGGGGGGGAGGGGTTGGTCACACCCTTCCCCTCCTCCCCCCATTGCTCCCCACCCCTGCTGCAATGGCCGACTTCTGCCCAGCCCCACTCCTCCCCTCCCCCCGCTACTGTGGTGGGGAGTTGGGGAGCGGGGAGCAGACCCGGTCCCCAAGCAGCAGGAGGGAAGGGGGAAGCGGGCCCAGACAGGGGAAATGGGCACAGGGCTCTGTCCCCACGTGCTCCCCTCCTCCCCTGTCATTCTTGACAGGCAATTGGCTAGTGTGTGTGTGTATGTGTGTGTGTGTGTGTGTGTGTGTGTGTGTGTAAAGTTTAAGCCCATACTTTCAAGTCTTTAAAAAAATTAATCCTGTAAACTCTTTGGGACAGGCAACTCTCTTTATTTTTAAGTTACTCTACACTTAGCACACATTTGCCACTATATACATAAAGAATAATTATCATTTTGTACCCAGTTACATCTAGTGTACCACTTTGTATGGCTTCCTTGTGTTAGTGAGTTGCATTACATTACATGTTATCTTCTGGACACAGGTAGATCTTTCTGGCAGGCTGTCTGGAAAACTATCTTGACTTTACTCTTCTGATATCTGTTATCTTCTTTCCATGCACCAAACTGGTTACTTTTTCCCTGTATTGAATAATTTAATTCGATATTAGAGTTATACATGCTTGATTGTGCATTTCTGGAGCTTGAGTTATTATGGTCCTTGGTGGTTGAAAGCTCTCAGCTTTTAGACAATAAAATTCATAAATGTACTCAAGGTACATATTGAAACAATTCCTACTGCTCTTCAAATACACCCTGTTATGTTTTATTGCTTCAGTATCTGTAATGTTTTGTTTATTCATGTTCAGACACAGCGTGACTTTAGTACTGTTTACTGCTGGATATAGAAATCATGTATATTTTTTTTCTCTTGCTCTTTAGTGGGTTTATGTATATGTGTGACTACGGGTTTCTTTTTTTCTTTCTTCTTTTTTTCCTTTGGGGTATGCAATGTACATTCAATGACAGCAGTAAATATATTTCTGTGTTACACCTGTTCTGTGGTCTAGAGAGTAACTTTCAGATTTATCCCTGGTTTGTTTCATTTTAGTGGTGGCTCCCTGATCTTAAAGTGGGTTTGGATTTGTACCTGGAGCATACATACAGATGTGTTTTCTAGGGATCCCTGGCCATTTGGTTTACAGGATTTTCAATACCAATTTCCTAAGTCACTTTAAGAAACTGGAAAGCAGATTCCAGTGAATGGAGGTCAGTATAACTTTTTTAGCCACCTTTTCTTACCTTGTTTATACAAATCCATTTGCTCCAGAATGTAAAGCGCTAGAGCTTTCTATTTTCAATACATACCACTGTCGTGCAGAGAAATATACAGTGCTCGGATACAAGGAGAATTTTGTTCTCTTGATATAGAATAATAATTTTACTAGGTATTTTATGAAAATTCTCTCTTATACCCTAATTTTTCCTGTTTAAAAAGAAGGTACTCTGTTCTGAATGAATGGAAATTGAAATGTGAAAAAAGGTAAGAAAAGGGCTCTATTTGACTGTATGGAGTGTAATTCAGAGTATAATTTCACCTTCAGTGGGCTTGTCTTTGATCTGGCCTAAGTTTACTCTGGTGTAAGATACTCTGGAGTAAGTACTTTCGGGCAGATGTCTACACATGCTTCAAACTAGTTTCAAGTGTTAATGTGTGGACAATCCAGGGGTAAAAAGTTCCCAGAGTTGCCTAAAATTAATGTGTAACAAGGCCCTTGCAGTGTTAGCTAAGCCCTGTCATCAAAGGGAACAAGTTTTAAATCAGATTACAACATTATACATTGCACAGCTTTTAGAAAAAAAACTATTTTGCTAATGACGTTTATTGTAGCACCCAGGAAAAGTTGCAGGAGTAGGGGACTTGAAAAGGTCCTGGCGAGGTTCTTTATTTAGAATGTGAGTCTGTACAGCACTCTGTGTGAGCACATGGTGCTCTATAGATCTCAGCACCAGTAGATGGTCTTATGTAGTACTAATGTCTGCATCTTCGTTTTCAGAGACACTTGGACCTGTGAGCTCTTGCACCTTTTTGCCATATTGAGAATAGCATTCCTGGTCCTGTTACCTCTGCACTGTCTCTTAGTCCCAAAGCCTCTGTGAGCAGTCCCATTCTGCCTGTGTAAGCCACTCCCTTTCAACCTGTTTCCATTCTGTCTACTACCACAGAAGTACAAGTCCCTTCTCTGAGTTTTAGATATAATGTCATCCAAAATGTGAGCCCTTTTTTATTTTTGCTGCAGTGTCCACATGCAGAGACTAGGAGTTCAGACCTCAAAGTGTCTGCAATGTGATACACACAAAACAGACTCCTATTATAACTTTTATGTTATAACTTTTATGTTATAATAGCACAAATGGCAACTTTTAACATTTTTGGTATATCATCCCCATTCATTTTTTATCATTTTTTTTCAACACCAGCTATTTGAAGGTAACGGGTGAGCAATTATGAAAGAAACAATGGATTATATTATGGTCAGCTATTTTTCATCTTATTAATAAAAAAGTAATCATTTTGCCTCTTCCTGGTAAAGCTGGGGAAGTGATCTCTTCTACATGTTGGGGCACTGTATCTTTAATGCAGGCTGGGCAGATCAGGAACATAAAAATGTTGGAGGATATTGAGTAGAAATGATTGGTTGTATTCAAAGTCATTGGGGATGTCATTGAATGATACTGAACTCTTCTTGACCTGGGCTTCAGTCAGGAGCAATTTTAACCAGAAATTTTAGAAAGAAATCAGGAAATATTTTTTGCTGGGTCACATATCAAAAAATGGAGCTGTTTAGAGACATTGTCTATTCTGGATTGTCAGAAACAGTCCTAGGGAGACAATCTAGCACAGGGGCAGGCAATTATTTCAGACGGAGGGCCACTTACTGAGTTTTGGCAAGCCATTGAGTGCCGCATGACAGGCAGCCAGGGGCAGGTAAATATTAATTTTCTAAATTTTTTAGGGGCCCTGCGGGCCAGATAGCATGGCCTGTCAGGCCACATTTTGCCCACCCCTGATCTAGCAGGTAGATGACAGGTGACATGGTCAAAGGTGCATGATTCTATAATTTAGCATGTATTTGCAATTTAACAAATGATTTATGTCAATGTGTGTATCTGTATGCATACATACAGAAAAATATATTATAACATTTCATTGGTCATATAATGGAGGAAAATTTAATTTGCCATCTTGCTCGTTGACTAATCGAGTATATCATATCTTCTTTATAAGTGGTTTAAACTCTTCTAATTTTGAGTGTTAACAACATTAAGGACCACACAAGATTGTCATATAAATTTTCATTTAAGTATATTCTATAGAATAAAGAACTACTGTATTCAACATGTAATTGCAGACAGTCCAGTGGTTACCCACACTTTTTATCATAATAGTATTTGACTTCGTTATTCATGCTTCAGTAAGCATAGCTAATACTATACAGGTGTGATATTTTGAAAGCACATACCATACCATACATAAGTGCATGAGTGAACTTGCTTCATGAAGCGTATCATTTAGTTCTGACAATGTTAATAGATATGTTCCTATAGTTATAAGTCTGGAATAAAATCTATATTTCATTTACTTTCAATGTAATAGTTGTGAAAATTTTCTCTAGACTTGAACATACTCAACTAAGATATTTTCTGTGGTTAAAGTTGAATTGTGTTTTACCAATGTTCACCAAAATCCAGTCAGGTCAGCTCTTCTGAAGAGACCATTTAAACATCTAAACATCAGTACAATTCAAAACTGATGTGGATTATTGTAAGAACTTCCCAACACTTCATCCCTGGGTGGATCACAGTCAGAATGAATTCTAACTGCCAACTTTTGAATTTAATGCACCTTTATTGCACCTGTCTCTGATTCCTGAAACCATGATTACTTTGCTTTGTAGAGAGTAGGGCTGGAAATTTGGGGAAGAAAGGTTTCTTTAAGATGAATATGTACATAAAATGAAGTGTTTGGTAGTGATACTTATTTGGGTAAGTGTCCACCACTTCTGTCACTTGCTGTACATTTTTATATATTAACAAATATATAATGCTTTATGAACATTAATTCTCTCTAGCTCTGAAATGGAGTCAGTAAATATTATCAGGCATGTCATTCAAATAAGCACACAAGAGTAGAAACGTTAATTAGCCAGACCACAGCCAGAGCATATGAGTAAAAAAGAGAAGGCTGAGAGGGGACTTGGTAGCAGGTTACTGTTATATCAGGGGAATACATCAAGGGCTCAGTCAACAGCTGTTTGCCAGGGTACCTTTGGGGAAAACCAGGAGTAATAGCCACAAACTTCTGGAAGACTGTTTCAGGCTTAACACTAGGAAAAACTATTTCACAGGTAGGATGTCCAGACTGTGGAATAAACTCCCTCCAGAGGTGGTGCAATCACCTACCCTGGAAATCTTCAATAGGAGAGGTCACTTGTCACTTTGCTGGGGTCACCTGATCCCGGTTGTCTTTCTTGCCTAGTGAGAGGGTTGCCTGGACCCAATGATCTTGTGAGGTGCCTTCCAGCCCCTTACAATCTGTGAATCTATGAGTGTCAGGTCTATCTCATTTCCATAGCTAGTCCAAAATACATAACCAATTCCCATGCTTTTTATTTGCCCATGTTTATAGTCACAGAAAACTCTGAACTCTATATCTTATATACCTGTGGCTGTTTTCATGTGTATGAAATAGGGATGAAAGCACCTGCCTACTGCCTGGCATATGTCAGTTAGGAAGTAACATGTAAAGTGTTATATAAGACTCACCAGAGCATGCACTCAAACCCTCTGGAGGCTGAGCACCAAGTTACTGTTAGACCCTAACCTATATGAAAGATTTTCTCATAAATTGTTCAGTTTGTATGTCACAAATGACGCAATGCTGTATATTAATGCAGAGGGGCAAAGGCGACTGGCCAAACTTGTAATTTTCTTTCTACAGGAGATTCTGACATGCCAACATTTCTTATCATCCCAGATCAGAACAAAAAAGTTCGAATTTTATTTATTTTTAATAGAAATAAAGTCACTTTATAAAACATTTTGCTTTGATAAAGTCAAAGTTCTCTGGCTTCAATAATACTGAAGTATGTTATTATGACTTTTTGGGTGTGATTATTACAGTGCATAATATAATATAATATAATATAATATAATATAATATAATATAATATATTTGAATACATTGTTATAAATAGCATTGAAAAAAATCAAATTTTTCAATTTACATTCCCACAAAATATTTAGTGCATGTCAAATCAGCACTTCCCAAGGGAAAACTGTTCTGGTAGAAATTTTTTGATTAATCATAATAACAAATAATCATAGAAGACAAAAATCTAATTTTCTTTGAGGTGTAAGTAAAATGTTTTTGTGGGAGGCCAGTTAAAAACAAAAATGTTTCTAAAGACCAGCCTTCTTCATAGCCCAGACATTATCCCAGTAAATAGGCATTTCATCTTTAAGGGTATCTTCCTTCACTCCTGTTTGTTTCATGCCTGCACCTATATGAAACTAGAAGCACTTCCCTAGTGCAACTATTCTTTACGTATTTGGGGGCTTCCTTGTAGCATTCTTCTCAGTTTCCTTTTTGGTTTTTCAGTATTTATACTTCTTTAAACAAATGCCTGGCCCCACCTTTTCTGTGTTGTTTCCATTGCTTCAAAAACTTTCATATCCTTCTTTGCAATGAGAAAAACACCCTTCTCTCTTTCTCTTCCCTCTGTAACTGTGAAATAATAACAGAGCTTTAGGAATCTATTGGCCTTTCTTTCAGAAAAAAAGAGTGCTTACCTACTAACAGTTTTTTGCTTGCTTGCACAAGTTTTGCTTGTCTGCAGCTTGCGGTGCAGTTTCCCCCAAACCCCTACACCTATCTCCTTGAAACGTGGCATGCCTTGTGGCCTCACCAGGGGCTACCACCCCTGCAGTTTTCACCCCCTGTGATGTAACACATAGATGTGACATCAGTTTTGCTTTCAAGAATTTGGGGTGCAGTTTGCCCCAAACCCCTGCACTGATCTTTGTGAAACATGGCAGGCTTCATGCTCTCAGCAGAGGCTACCAGCCCTGCAAGTTGTATCCAAATCAGACAAAAAACAACAACATTATAGATATTTCATTGATCCTCCATTATACCCTATGGCCAGATCTCCAAGGCGGCTCCAAAGCTTTGGAGCCGCTTCGGCTGGATCAAAGCGGGAACCCAGTCCAGAGCTCTGGATCGGATCACTGGCATCCGAAGTGGCTGAATCCAAAGCTGGATCGAATAGCTGCCTACTCACGCAGACCTAGTGGTCAAAGCCTCTGGTGCCCACTGGAGTGAACAGTAAAGGAAGGTGCACATCACCTTGCCAAATCATACTGCAAGATACCCCAATAAGGATTCAGAGGGTGCATCTACACATTTATTAATGCACAGTAGTTGCTGAGCATTTAATTTAGTACTACTATTACTGTGTAGTAGCACTGGTTCATGTCTTTTTGTGATACTTACTGTACAGTAGCCTAATAACACTGTGCAGTAGCATGCCAATCAAAAACATGCTAATAAGCTACTGCAAAGTGTTATCAGGCTACCACGCAGTAAGTGTCTCATGTAGACACATACCCAGAAGCGTTACTATTTTGTCTTCCTATGTGGGAAAGAATTGGCTGACATTCCTTTATGTTAACAGACATCATTATGATATAAAGATGAGAACTGATACATTATTTTAATGATTGTAATGACAGATGTTGGAAAACATAATCCAGAGCACCCTGCCTGCATGTATACAACCAATAAAACTAAAGCAGTGGTGATCTGAATAATTGGCTCCAACTCCCTTCTTTTAGAGTCTTTCCGAATGTTTGCAGGCTCTGTTCTCCTGTATCACCTCCTACACCCAACTCTGTGAGCTCAACTCTGCAACACTGCAGTATCCCTCACTTAAAATACCATAATTTAAAGGCCAGTTTGCTATTAAACTCTTAACAGGTTTTTCCCTCCTACCCCTTGCGTGCATCTACACAAGATGTTTTACTGTGCATTAGACTAATCTAATGTGCAGTAAAACATCACTGTCTACACATCCAGTGGACTTACTGCAGATTAAAGTAGTCCGTAAGTAGACCGTGCCAGCTGCAAGGGCAGCTCTC
Organism: Alligator sinensis; assembly: GCF_000455745.1. Taxonomy (NCBI): domain Eukaryota; kingdom Metazoa; phylum Chordata; order Crocodylia; family Alligatoridae; genus Alligator; species Alligator sinensis. The sequence continues at coordinate 1,138,332 of NW_005842358.1, forward strand.
TCCCAGCCCCTTGCATATTGGAACTGGCCCCCCGATGTCCCCTGCCAGCCCCCGGGCTTGCACCTGGAGGCGTCTGCAGCTCCCCATGGCTGCTGCACCGGGGCAAGGCAGGGCAAGAGCAGCCCTGGACCAGGCTGCTCCCATTGGGCACAAATCTGTGCCCAATAGGGCACACATGTAGACGTGGTCCTGGCCACATCTTACTGTACCTTATTTTACTGTTTGGTAACCTTACAGCACATTAGTTGCACATGTAGACGCATCCACGGTGTAGAATGTAAAGATGATTTATTGATTTTACATGTACGAAATGTAAGAAAAAAGGCAAAACAACACACAGTACTTCTTAGTAAGTGGCAACTATTCCTTATACTTAAACAAATCATGTTATGTATTCCTAGAATATTAAACTATAAGAATGGGACGAATCAGTTGCCTTTCCTAGGGACAGAATACTATACGTGTATTTTAAAATGCAAGCAGAAAATCTGCTTAGTCATTTAAGCTTTTACCAATAGTATTGTTTGTGTGACTGCTAAGATATTAAATCTATTCATCACTCAAATCTTTGTAACAAAACAATACAACTCAGTAACAAGAAGAAGCATCTGGAGAGCAATAAAATCTTGTTTGCCTTTACTGAAAGTCAGGCTGAAAATAGTCTTGACCACTAGATGGCACTAAATGAATACAACCAGGAGAACTTTGATTTGCATGTTATGGCCTTGTTTGGTTTTCTACCTCAGTTTTAAAATTGCTGTACACTTGGGTCTCTAAATGCTTCCTAAGGGATGTCATTGTGATTGCTGTTTAGTAGTTGAGCCTACATAAAATTGATGTTGAGCATTACCACAGCTGTTACACACCATTTTATGTCGATGTTGTGACTTTTTAAAAATGCTCATTATTTGAAAATGTTAACTCTTCAGGCAATAAGGCTGTGAGAACATGCTGGAGGTTTTGGTTACATTTTTGTATGATTTGCTCATGCTGAGATATAGACTGCTTGAGAAAATATATTGTTAGTTCTTTTACTTGAGATTGATTTCTCAGAAATAAAACAAACACTGCTAACGAAATTTCCCTGAAACGTGAGCAATACATGCGATTAAAATAGCCCTAAATGTCAGCTACTTTCCAGTCCTCTACACAAACCATATCACCACATGGCTTATTTTCCTGACAGGATTAAGAAAAATACACATGATTAAAACAATTGATGATTATTTGTGGATCATTCACATTTTTAAATATACATTCTTAAATACACATATTTTAATTGCACTTTCTGAGAGTGTTTCTGATAGTTTTGATTGTCTTATTTGGATCATACTAACCATAATATTTTTGGAGTGGAAACTAATTTGTTTTGCGTTATATATTTTTGTATTGGTGGCCCAATTCCTTCTTATAAATCAAGAAGAGAATATGCTTCTCATTTTTAAGGCACCTAGCAATTGTCAGTAATTTTAATTAAATATGATTTGTATTTAAATGTACTTGAAATTTGATTTTTTTTAACTGGTAAAAGGGTTGTGTGTTGCATATGCAAGGATAATAGCTATGTAATTCATGTCTTAAGACACTGACCTAGTTCATGTGTTACATTATTACTTATAGCTTTTTAACAAATAGATATGCTTCTAGCTCATTTCTTCAATATTTATCTGTTTGGACTGGCAAAGGAGTAGTATATTCTATTAATATACTGACTCGTGGCACTTAAACTACTCCAAATCACTGGTATCACCACAACATTATTTTAAGTGGTATTGTGTGCTGTTGGTTATGAGACCATTACTTTCATTACTCTGTCTCTCTGTCATGACTATTCAACATCTTCAGCATATCTTCTAGAGCCTGAAGATAATTAACCAGAACATTAGTATTAAGCACTATATGACATTTGAATTTAATTTTAAAGGCGTTTGTGCATCATTGTGAAAGAAAATATATTTTTTGCTTAAATCATTTGACAGAAGATGGGGGGTAGCTGTTGTTCTGATTAGCAGCAAGATATTGCTAAATAAAAATAAAAGTTTGATGCAAAACACCTGTGGGATTCCTCACACCAGTTTTATACAATTTTTAGCTCAGTGGAGTTATTGCTTATTTATACCAATCTAACTGATAGGAGGATCGTGTCTATTATTTCTATAGGAATGACATGGAACTGCTGTGCAGATCTGAAGCTACTTTAATGAATAGGGTCATCTGCATCTGATTTCTTTGTTTTACCAGGGAGGATAATAAAGCTTTCCTGAACTGCAGTATGTAAAGCAACTGAACTATGTGAAATCTCTCCCCTCAACTGCTATTACACAGCTTGCAACCTTTCGTTCAGGAGATTAAGTTTGCATCTCTTCACATTATCTCTTTGTAATTGGAAAACTTTCATTTTGACAGAGAAAATGTGCCAGCATCCCTATGAGCCTTGCTACAAGCCAATACTGAGTGCCATCTGGAGAACTGATGCCGAAGTCAAGCAACAACATCCTGTCATATTTTATCTGGAACTTTGCAAGAGAATGACTAATAACATCTTAAGCTTCATTTGTCTGGATCTCTAGTGCTCTTGGCAGAGGTCATAACCAGGAGTGGTTTTGTTGATTTGCTGCATCAAAACTAATTAGGTTACACCGCTCACTGACAGAGGCTCTGATAACGGCAGAAAGGCCCCAGGCTTTAACTTTACTCATTATGTCAAAGTAAAGTTTAAGACTCATAAAAAACACAATCATATCAGATTCTTAGCTGTAAACCTTAATATCTCTTAAAAATGCTTATTCAGCTTGACTAAGCTGTCTGTCCTTTACAAATCATCCTTTTCCTTCCTTTTTGAGAAGCTCAGTAAGTGCGAAATGGGTGTCATGGTAAGAAAGCATGCCCCTGACATGACAGCATAAGGTTTCAAAATCTCATCTGTATTTTTAGCAGCCTTGGTTAGGAAAAATAAAAAACACAAAGTTTACATGAATGGGTTTATAAATGACTAAACTGAAGCTACTCATCTAAGCCCGAGAGGAACATGACGCATGTGACCTTTTAACCTTGTTTTATTGGAAATCTTTTCTTTTACCAGACACTTTCACACCTTGTCTTCTCCGATGAGTGAGTTTTAAAAATCTGAGTAAAACTAAGATAACCGTTGCTTAGGGTTAAAATTCGGGCACTGCTGAGGGTAGAAGCTGGGGCACTTTGTAACGGCTTTCTGTACAAGTGAGAAAGCAGCAGGAAAGATTTCTGTCTGCACTGGAGAAAAAAAGAGAAGTAAGGTTTAATAGTTTCCTGCTAAAATGTTGTAAAACATGTCAGCAGGGGGCTATGGCAGTAAGGGGGATTGTTCTTTCTCACAGCAGGAAGGTAGCACTTCACTAGAATGGCTACATTGATTATCTAGATGAGGCTGCTTAAAGAGCTAGCATAGTACTTAAATATACCATAATGTGCAAAATAATAATGATTTAAAAAAGAATGTGTCTGTGTTTGTATTCACACTTTTTGAGCACTGTATTTTTCAAGGGCTGCATCAGTGCCAACATAGGAATGGGTTCTGTGCTCTCCCTCAATGACATTTCAGCTAAACAATAGGGTTCTCCATGCATCTTGCACCTCAGTTTGTAGCTTGCCTGGATACTGATATGGGTTGTAATGTACGGTCATCTGTTTTCCATAAAGGCAATAAGTGTATCTGTGAGAATGAGGGTTAAATAACTGTTTATTTGAAGATTTAATTTTCCCTCACTCAAGGAGTATAGTAATTATTGTGCTGTTAATTTAATATTCATGTATTGCTTGTTTATTTATTGCTTACCTCGTTGCATAATGAAACTACCATGAAACTCTGTTTCCTCTAGTGCTCTTCTTTTGGAGTGGAGTTAAATGATTTGAATTACGTTAAGATACAAATTACAGAGTTTAGATTATTTTAAATACATTCATACTTCAGAAACTGCTAGTTCCTGTCTATGGTAAATGATCTGCTCATGTAAACTATCTGACTCTTTCATATATGCCCTGCCTAATGGATTTTTTTTTCTTGCATTCTGGAAAAAATGTGTTTCTCTTTAATCTTATGACCACTGAGCACTGCTCATCTGTGGCTGCAGCATCTATATGGACATGCAATATTTGCCCTTGGGGATGGTTTTCCTTGTTTGCTTTTACAGGTTTTGAATATGCATGAATGATACACCTATGATATGACACCAGTAGGAATGAGATTACATTATAATCATTCTTCCATACATATCTGATGCAGACCCACCCGGAATATTGCAGCCAGTACTGGATAGCAAATTAAATTAAAGTATTGACAGTTGGAGAGGAAAGCTACTAAATAATTACAGATCTGGATAGCTTGCTTTAGGAGGGGAGATTAAAATCAGGTAAAATGTGCAACATAGCTAACTGATGCTTAAGGGAGATTACAATAGTCTGAGTCTACAAATGTTTAAAAAGTATAAACACCATGGCCTCAATCCCATGTACATTTACGCATGTGCTTAATTTTACTATTGAGAGTAATCCCATTGATTTCAATGAGATTACTCATAATAATGAAGTTAAGCACATGTATAAATACTTGCAGAAATAGGCCTAATGAAAGAGCTGAATTAGTCAGAATACCATATGGTGGTACAATTAGAAATAAGGAGAAATTAAAGGAAGGAAAATGTATGGTGAAACTCAGGAAAACCTTTCTAACAGCAAACTCTATTTATATTAGAGTGTAACATACTGATTAGAACATATGGATAGTGATTAACGCTGCACTGCTTGGGACTTCAAAAAAAAAGTAATTATATAGGGGAAATCTGGACTTGTCCAGTTTTCCTTGTCTTGTCACAATATTTTGGTGAGAAAATAAGTAATATTCTCTTTATTCATTTTTTTTTCTCTTTTCTCTACCTCTAATTTCTCACTCCCAGGATCCATGCCTGCCGTTGACAACACACACCAGATTCTCTCACGCATTACTGACACACTGCACTTTTCAGATTTAAAGTGGGGGACAATCATCTGTTCATAAATTCTTAGCGGAGAATTCCCTTTGCGTAGGGGAACTCTGCTAGGTTAAATGTTGCAGTCAGGCCTATGCACAGGTGTTAAATATACACCATTCTTTTGTATTTTTACCCATTAATTTCTCTCCAGTCTTTTTTTTTATTACTGACTCCTCTAACTTCCCTATTTTACAAGAGACTTCATGGTATCTTTTGTCATCTACTTACACTTTTATTCTGAACATCAAAAATTACTAGAATAGCCTTTCAGATATATGGTCACACTTAGTATTCCATAGTAGGTCATTAATGGAAAAACTAATATTCATTTTCTTCAAAGTGTCTGTCCAGATATTTTTGATTGCATCTTCAGTAGCAAAAATGGGATGTGCTGGTGACCACTGGAAATAGAGCTCAGTAGCTTCAGGTGCTTTAATTGGTTAATCCTTGTAAAGTACTTTGAACTTGTAAACCAATACATAAATGCTAAGAATTATAGCTTAAACTAGGAACATAGGACTTGAAGTACCTCCTAAATCCAGTCCCTTCTATCCCAGGCAATCTCATCATATAATCTTGTTAATAAATGTATCAGATGGAGTTTGATAAGATTCTGTCTCCGGTGCTCATTTTTTTTCAGGGATAGAAATCTTCTAACTTTAAAGCTTTTTTTTTTTTTATCTTAATTTTAAAGATTAAATTTATTCATAGCCAATCCTTGTGCCAATGTTGTCCTTTATCTTAAGTCTTTCTCCTCCCTTCCTGATGTTTACCTTCATGAGTTGTTTATGGACATCAATCAAAATTCCTCTTAGCCATGGCTTTGCTGGACCAAACAGGCCAGGTTCTTCTAATCTGCTGTTTTATGCTATACTGACAATTCCCATCACCACATTATAGCCATTCTCTGCTCTTGTCCCAGTATGAATGATCTTCAGTATGGGTGACCAGAATTATGCAGTCTTCTAGACTAGGTGTCATCAGTGCCTTGTACAATTAATATTTCCCTATTGCTACTGCAGATGCCTCTCCCAATCCATCATATGATTACATTTGCCCTTTTCATGGCTGCCTTACACTGCTGGCTTCAGTCATTCCGTGATCAACAAGTATACCTAAGTCTTTTTCTTCCTCAGTCATTTCCAGCTGTCGAACTCTCAGTTTTTAACAACTTCTAGTTATTATTTTCAAATGCATAACCTTACACTATGTTTTACTGACTTTCATTCCACTTCTATTATACCACTTATCATATTTAACCAGTTTTGTGACACCGTAATTCTTTTCCATGTGATGATGCTTCACAAATTGGTGTCCTCAGAACTTCTGAAGCAGGAAGCATAAAGCAAAGCAGCAAATTGGGTTTCGAGAACAAGGAAGGAAACAGAAATCAGAGGAACAGATAGGTCAGGGAGCATGTGACTGGGAGCAGAAAGCAGAGTAGCATTTTGGGCACAGGAGTGAGGTAAGCGTAGCACTTGAGGAGCATACAAAGCTAATTTATGACATACCTCCCCAAATGGTTGTCCCCACTGAATTAGATCTACTACATTTCTTAAGTCTAGAAAATCAGTTGTCTTATCAAAGAAAGCAATCAACTTAATCTGACATGAGCTACCCTTGGCAAACCTGTGTTGCCCTTTATTAAGTTTTCTGTTTACCTCTGTGCCTTTAAATATTCTTCCCTTCAAAATTTATTTTAAAGCAATCCTTAATCAGGAGCAGTCAGGAGTAATCAAGTTACATAAGGGGTACGGTTGCATACAACGTATTTAACCTCTAGTGAACTGCAGTAGAAAATATTACAGTACGTATATCACAATCAATAGAGGTAGTGCATGTGTTCCAGTTCTTTCAGAATTTTGGGTTGGAAATTGGTAAGTCCCTTCCCCTCAGATGCGTTAACATGTTTTGCCTTACTTTGTTCTTGCATGTTGGAAGGCAGATGCTTAATAAACATTGAAATATAACTGCCCTGTTTCTTTGATATATAATTTTCACCACTGTGGTGCTAACTTATTTTTACCTTACACAATTATGTAAAATGACGTTAAATTATGTGAAATGATGTTTGTTCTACATTTGTATTCTTCAGGGAATTATTAATTTATGTAGCTAACTTTATGTGGGATGCATTTGCTATGAGATATGTGTAAAAGGGCTCGTGCTGTTGGGGCAATAGATTCAATTAAGGTCCCTAAGTTAAGCTTCTGAATCTGTAGCATTTGCCTTTAGGCCATATTAATGTTGGAATATAAAACTTAAATTACTTAAATTATCTCATACCTCAGTGAGTTCTTTATGGCTACTATTTTGCTACCATGCGCTATTTAAAATGACATGGAAATGATTCTCAAGGCCCAGTCAAAAAAAAACAAACAAAACAGAAACCAAAACAAAAATTCCAGTACGAATTCCATTTTGGGGAAGTTTTTATTTTTCTAGTATGTATAAAAATAAGAGTTTACAGATTATCATCTAAAATCAAGTATAATTGTCTACTATCTGAAAAGTATAATTAAATATTTTTTAACTTTCAAGAGACAATTAATAATGAACATTTCATTCTATTTCCCACCCTCTCCATATGTCATCATTCATGTTTACAGTAGTTTTCCCTCATGCTTCCTTTTTTCTTAGATTATGTACAGACATTTGGGGAGGTTAAGGGTAGATTAGATTGTATAAAAAAAGGGCCACCTGATCTAACTTATTTTGTTCCGTGTGGACCTTACACTTTCAATGTTGCTATAACTTCAAGCACTTTGTGTGAAGTGCAAAAAGTGACAGCATGATCGAGGTGCCTTTTGATAACTTCTGTAAGCACCCTTAGATTCCTAGTTAGGTCAATCTAAGTGTGAACTGTACAGAAGTTCAGGAATGTTAGATTGGTATAAAAATGTTTGACCCAATCTAAGTTAACTGTAACTCAGAGGTAGTTTAACTTAGATTGCGTCCAGCAAGACTGATTTAATTGAACTTTGGTACAGTTTCCAGTACAGCCCCAGGGCCAGAAAAGCCCAGCCACTTGCTCCAGCTCCAGGGCTGCACTCTTCCTACCCTCCCCTTGGCACTGGGGTATTTTTAGCCCCTTGGTCCCTTGCCCCAGACAGACAACCCCCCCCTGCAGGCCAGCCAGGCCCCCAGAGCCTGCCAAACCGCCATCCCACATGCTGCTCTCAGTTCTGGTTTTACCACCATTTGCTGGAGCTTGGAGCCAAGGATGTAAACTGCGGTACGCTGAGGGGTGGGTGGGATTGTGGGTTTGTGTTCATTGGGCCATGTTGTTTGTCTAGGAGTGGGAGTGGGTGGGCACAGGGGGGTAAAAATAGCCTTTGGTCCCAGGGGGGATAGAGCCTCACCATCCCCCAAGTACCCCTCTCCCCCTGGGATCCCTGCTAGCCCCCCTGATCCTGACAACCCCTTCCAAACCCCACCAACCTCTCTGTGGACTCCACTAGCCTTCCCATTCTCCCCAAGTCCCACTGTGAACCCCATTTTCCCTCCCAAACCTCCCCACAGAACGTACTCCCACCCAATCCTTTGATCCCACAAGTATACCTGCTGGCCCCCCATCCCAACTTTTCTTAGATTGGGTGGCCATTTAAAACTTAATATAACCTTCCTCTAACCTCCCCAAATGTCTGTACATACCCTTAAATAACCACATCAGAAATTAACAGCAGAACCCCCACTGACTTCTCTGTTTAAGCTGAAGCACAGTGATGCATTTCTCAACAAATTTTGCATGTCTTAGCTGGTGTCTATAAAAAAGGATAATTGATGAATGTCTTCATATGAAATGTCCACTGATTACTCAGAAATACATGCATATAAAATTAGAATGTGCTTTACAAACGTAATGTGCTTTTCAAACTGCATACGTACTGGCCTCTGGTTGCTTTACCACTCCATCCAAGAAAAGCACAGACCATCTGCAGATGCTTCCTCAGCCTGATGAAGGGTGTCTGTGCCCAAAAGCTTGCTATAAATAATTTTTCCAACTATCTGAGTTGGTTTAATAAAAGATATTGGATTTACCCAAAGACCCTTGTCTTTCAAACTTAAAATGTTTCAAAGCATTTTTACTGTGATAAATAAGATATTAATAGATAGTAAATAGTAATAGTACATTACCTGGAGAGGTACCACATTAAGTGAACTATCCTGGTTTTATGTCTCATCTACACAACAAAAGCTGTAGTCGAACAAAATCATTAGAACCATTAGAGCTGTGCTAAAGTAGATAGGACATAGGATCACATATGGGACTTATGACCTAGGACAGTGGTCTCCAACCTTTTTAAGTAGGAGATCACCTTTGGCATTTAAATGCAACCCAAGATCTACTGTGTGTCACCACCTCTCTCATCCCCTTCCCTCCCCCACCCAGCAGGTAAGTCTGTAGGGAGGGAAGGGGGGAAGAAATCAAGGCAGAGGGAGAAAAAATTATTTGGGGGCGCACTTCCCCAGCAGGTAAGTCCCATCCAGCTGGGGCCCCGCTCAACCTACCCCTGCTCCTGCCTCTGCAGCATTGTCCCTCACCACAGGGGCCTTGATCTAGCCCCTGTCCCTTCCCTCCCCCATGGACTGACCTGTTGGGCTGGGGCATGCATGTGCATACACGCAGGCACTCAGCCCCCAACTCCAGCCTCGGATTGACTCCAAGAGGCTCTGAGGTCTACTGCAAGAGGCTCCCAGATCTACCAGTGGATTGAGATCCACTGGTTAGTGACCACTGACCTAGGAACACTATCAGGACATTTGTGCTATTGGCTGTGTCATGATACACAAGGGAGACATGTAGTCATATGTCTGTATTTATTGGGCAATGGCATGAATTTTATTATCATTAATGAATGCCCAAAATGTTTCAGTGATTCCAAAAGTCTGCATGTGTCATAATAACAGTTAATTTCTAAGTTGAAAAGTTTTTAGATTCTCAGTTTTTCTAATGTGATTTGTATCACTTTAAAAGTTGCATAAATAATATTCTTAACAAAATGCATGATAAATACAGTTAAGCATCTTCTACAAAGCATCTTGCAGGAAGGGTTCTAACTTCAGTATCTCCCAGAACTTTTTTCCTTCTTGAGGCTTCAGAGCCTGAGCCTGAACATCTTTTGGAAGCATTGTAAGACCTTTCTAGTTGGGTAGGCAGCGACCACACAAAAGTAGGATGGAATGTTGTTTAGGAGGTCCCTGTTTTGTTTTAACATCCTAGTTCCTTTAAAACTGTTTTGGTTCTCATGTAGCTCTCATGTTTTTGAGTTACTGTTTTCTTATTGTAGCATAAGAGTATGCTACAATAAGCATAAGATCAATGTCTTGCATTCGAAAGCTTGTCTCACTGTATCCCAACTACATAGTTGGTCCAATAAAAGATACTACCCTAAGAAATCCTTGCCTCTAACATAATTTATTGACCATCATGGCTACAACATCCTCTTACACTACTGTAACATGAAAGAAATCAAAATCCACCACTTGCAAGAATCAGAGACCTGAGGAAGAATGTCTTGCATTTGAAAGCTTGTCTAATTTTATCCCAACTATATAGTTGGTCCAATAAAAAAAATCCTTGCCTTTCATTAGTTTGCACCCGAAGAAATCTCATGAGGTTCAATAAAGACAAGTGAAAAGTCTTACACTTGGGATGGAACAATCCCAATGCACCAATACAGGCTGGGGGCTGACTGGCTGGGCACCAGCTCTGCAGAAAATGACCTGGGGTTACAGTGGACAATAAGCTGAATATGAGCCAACAGTGTGTCCTTGTTCCCAAGAAGGCTAATGGCATACTAGGCTGCATTGGTAGGAGTGCTACCAGAGGATCAAGGGAAGTGATTATTCCCCTCTATTCAGTACTGGTGAGGCCACATCTGGAGTTCAGATTTAGGCCCCCCACTAGCAGAAAGGTTGCAAAGGGCAACAAAAATGGTGAGGGGGCTGGGGCACATGACTTCTGAGGGGAAGCTGAGGGAACTGGGCTTATTTAGTCTAGAGAAGAGGAGACAGAGAAAGGATTTAATAGCAACCTTCAAATACCTGAAGGGGTGATTCCAAAGGGATGGAGCTAGACTGTTCCCAAGTTGCAGCAAGAGGAATTTAGGTTAGATATTAGGAAGAATTTTCTCACTAGGAGGGTAGTAAAACAGTCAGACATGTTACCCAGAAAGGTTATGGACTCTCCATCCTTGGAGTTTTTAAGACCTGGCTAGACAAAGCCTTGGCTGGGATGATCTAGTTGGGGATGGTCCTGGTTTGAGCAGGGGATGAACTAGATGACCTCCAGAGGTCCCTTCCAGCCCTAATGTTCTATGATTCTGATTCATATGTCTTCTTACTGTAAGTCACCCTGAACCTTTGTTGGAAAGGGCAACATATAAATCAAATAAATAAATATCTCCTCAGACACAGAGGACAAACTTGTACATTACCTTGTAAACAGTAGAGGCATTGGCAAAATTGGTTAAAAAAAGGACAGTCCTCACACAGCTCCACAAGAAAAGGCAATTTAGACTGTGATCAATGGTATAACTCATAACTATCCAGATATACTTGCAGGTTATCTCCCTCTTGAAGACATGTCTGAAATAAACATCAGATAAGCCAGTTTATCTCTGCCCTGAGAAAATCTGATTTCGCCATCTGATTTTTTGTTCCAAGTAGAGGCTGCTGCAATCTGCAAAACATACCACTTAATGACAGCAGCTCTCCAAAAGGGAGTAGGGACTTGTTGAAAGGAGGTATGTTTAGCTCCTGGTACAAATAAGAAAGATTCCATTGTCTTGAAATTTCTGACATAGAAGGTCTTGCCTTGTGGAAGAGATTAATTGCTGCTCAGTAGCCTCCAGAGATGTGGAGATGCATATACCAGTTGGAGTAGCTTGTGTCTATCAAATGTATAGTGCCACTGAAGTTGTAAAGTAAACATTAACAATTACAGAAAGCTGGGTGTAAGTCACAGGCTCTCCCAGTCAAGATAACCTCACCACCCTTCTGCTTCATCACGTAGGAGGCTGGATTGGACCCCAGATGATAAACAGCCTCTAGAAGGCACTGACTGAATGGGCAGGAGCATGTACTTGGAGCACAAAGGAGGACCCTCCTTTTGCAAGAGGTCTCCCCTTTCCATTGACCAGCCAGAAGACAATGGAAGACACTCTCACTGCCTCCTCTGCACTAATTAATTAAGAATTTTTCTTGTGCCTTTTTAAGACCCTCATCTCAATTGCCATCACTTCCCTTCCTACAATACTGTGTTTTTTTAGATAATTATGAGTCAGACACATCCTCCTGCTTTGGGGCTCAGGAAAAGTATTTCTTTTGATAGAATCAAGTCAGCTGAGGCCCAGTGGACGTTTTCTTTTTCTACATAGTATCATGGAACTATGATTAGGTTAAACAGGAGCAGGAATTTGAATGTAATGATACTAACTTGTTTATTAGTATTTAGTTAGTTAAAGCTAAAAGTTATAAATGAAAAGCCAAAAATCTAGCTTCCAGAAGTAAAGGAAACCTGGAACATCACTGATGGATTTGTGTCTGTAGCAGGAGGGAGAGTGCAATCCCCACACCCCCTTTCTTTAATAGTCTTTGTCTCCCTTCCAGGAGGGATAGTGATTTGAAAGTCTAAACTGAATCCTAAGTATAGACTAGGGAAAAGTCTATTCTGAGATTAATGGTGGGACCCCTGTGCACCCGAACTAGACCCATCCAAATACATTGTTAATGAAATCATGGCCTGGCACATCACCGTGTCCGTCTTCCCTAGCTGCATTTCTTGATCAATCCCCCTAACAGAACAGCACTGATGGTGATCTGGGAGGAAGCTACATGTTTTGTCTTCATCAGTAGGAGTAAAGGTTGCCATAGCAACACAGCAAAGTAAGATGCTACCTTATAAAAGAAGGTGGGGGGGGATAGAGGGGAGGATTAAGGGCTTACTGTACCTGAAGGAAATGGTAGTACTAGAATGCATACATGAGCTGAAAACCAAATTTGACTTCCTGAATCAGTTGCTGCAAAGTTTTGTTCCATTCTCCTCAAAACAACCACAAGATTATTGGGATAAAAAAAAAATCTTTTATCCAAACATGTTAGACTTTTTCCCAATGATTTACATGACAAAAAATATAAAATAGTGGGGTAGACAGACCCTAATATATTTTTGGAAAGTGATTGGCATTGCATAGGATTTTTTTCATTATGAGCTTCTTGTTTCATCCCACATGTCTCATTGCTGAGCTGTGAATTATTCCATTAAAACCACTTGGGATTCAGGAGTCAGACCCAGGAGCATCTGTTGATGTGTCTACCTGGCACCAAACTCAGGATTTTGAACCATTTCTTTCATTTTCACAATGGTGTGACTACCTCAATGACATAAGAGCTGCCCAATCTTGATGTCCCAAAGGCAGAGCTGCTTAGCAGTCTCAACCAGTAGCTATTAAAAAAAAAAAGCTGTAGCCATAATGAATGCCACAGATGGTCTCTTAATGGTGAAAGAAAAAAAAATATAGTGAAATTACATAAAAGAGTGTTAAATACATGCTAAATATTATTTAACATTTTTCTAACTCTAAGAAAACAAAAATATGTTTATTTTCCTGTCCAAATACAGTGAAATGGATTGTTAACATTTCTAGTATTGTGTGTGTATCAGTTTGTATAGGTGGCATTTCAGTATACCCTAGTTCCAGGAAGCCACTATACATAAACCAGAGCTGACAAGAGAGAGCCTGAAGCTCTTTTGTGATTGACAGATTCAGTCAGTTAAACACAGAGCCCAGAGCTGTATCCCGGACAAGGTCTGCTTCACAGAGCTTAGAGAATACCATCAGAAACTTTTTCAGTACAGATTAGCATTTAAAAATATCACCAATATGTTGACAATTTATTCCCAATACTGAATTTAACATGGTAAGAACTGATAAGAAAATAGTGTTGATGGATCAATGACTTGGTTTGTAGAACAGCAAAGGAATTGTCATAATTTGTGTTTTGAAACATTATTGTAGCTTCTGCCCATACGAAGCATTTAAAGCTTCAATTTTGAAAACAAAATGGCTTTTTAAGGTGCATTTGCATAAGATGTGAAAGCAGTGAATAACAGGTCTCTCAGTATCCTGGCTTTAGTGATAATCTATTGACTTCAGTAGAATACTCTTTGCTTGTGGATCAGATTGGATTAAGATCTTAAAGATAACTTTGAATTTAGTTCAAACAGTCTATTAGAAAGGGCTAGATCCTCAGTAAATCAACATAACTAGTGATTTCAATGGTCTCCATTTAGGAACACATTTATTAATTTTTAAAGAATGCAACTAAAGAAAGCAGGTAAAGCTGGTTCAACTTTTTTGTATATTTAATAATCTATTAAATCTGTGTCCAGATAAATGCAGTTTGTAATTTTAAAAAATGTTATTTTTAACCTGCCTTTTAGTAAGTGTAAATTAGAAAATGAAATATTTCTTTATAAATGAAGCAGTAAATTATATCAACAATTATATTCTTTCTGTACAGACAAGTATTCTGTGCCTGAAGAATGCACAGCACATACTATGGCAAAAAACAATCCTTTTGATGAAGAAAAGAAAATATATTGCATTACCAATATTCAGAATATCTTTCTAGTTTGTCAGGTGATATTACATTATGTTTTGTGTTGATATTTAAAGATACTTTTATTCTTTTATAACATTTGTTATTGAGGATTCCAACATGCTTTACCAAAATTTGTGTTACCTTCTCCATTTTACATCTATCTAAATAATGGAACAAACAATTTGGAAGGGAGGAAGATTTCTAAAGGCACAAATAAGAATTTAAAACTCTGTGGGAAACCAGGCAGCTTACAGTTTCACATACCTTTAAAAATTGCCCTCATTTTTCCAAGCTCTCTCATAGGGCGTTGTTGCATGTGAACATCTAAGTGTTCAAGTAGTAAAGTGAGTGCTAAGTGCCATGGCCTTTTGGCTAGGGACAGAAATTATACATAAATTGGTATAAGTGATCAGAAACCAGTTTAAATCTGTAACACAACAGAAGTTCACATAAACTGCTTTCAAAATGGCCAAAAGCAGTTTAAGATAAACTTGGATGGATGTAGTATCTGACTTAAGTTAAAATGATTTATTGAACTTCTGTTCCATATCCCTTCCAGACTCAAGCTAACTCACACTCCCCTAGTATCCTAAGATGCTTTGCACTTCCCCACAAACTCACCCGTGCAGGGTGGGTGAGCAAGCCTTGGCCCAAGCTGGACACTACAGCCGAACAGAGAAGCATGCTCGACATCCCCACAGCTATTGGCCTGGGCCACTGCAGGTATGTGGCTGCATTTCCAGAATCAAAAGTGAATGTCTGTTCACTGGTTAATGGTTCAATCAATGCAGCTTAAACTAACCTGCAAAGATTGAATAGATTCAGCCTTGGGCTTTTTGATTGTCCTTACTTAGCTTTTCTGGCAAAGAGTATCTCCAGACTGTTACCTAACACATGTTAAACTAATGCCATACTGTTCCACAGAGGTAATATGGTAAGGAGAGTCCTGTGCAGTGGTGGGGGAGAGGGGTGGGGGGAGGAGAAGGTAATAAAGTGATTTGATTTTCAGCCTCCTTACTGCATCACTGCCTTAAACCCCCATCATCCCCACACTGGAGTTTTGCTGGTTCAAGGTTCCAGTGACACTGGCATGACACAGGACCAGGTCCAAGCCCCTGCAGTGCCCAAACAACAATCATCCTAAGTCTCAGATCTGCAATTGCACTAGAGTTGGCTTAAGACTCTGGTGCGGTTTCATAGTTTCATAGTTGGTAGGGTCGGAAGGGACCTGAGCAGATCATCAAGTCCGACCCCCTGCCATGGCAGGCAAGAGTACTGGGGTCAAACGACCCCGGGGAGGTGTTTATCCAGCCTCCTCTTAAAGACCCCCAGGGTAGGAGCCAGCACCACTTCGCTTGGAAGTTGGTTCCAGATCCTAGCCACCCTGACAGTGAAGTAGCGCCTCCCGATATCTAGCCTGAACCCTCTGCCAGCTTGTGACCGTTATTTCTAGTCACTCCTGGCAGTGCTCGGGGGAACAGGGACTCCCCCAATGCCTGCTGGTGCCCCTTGACCAGTTTGTAAAAGGCCACTAGGTCCCCCCTCAGCCTTCTCTTGTGGAGGCTGAACAGGTTCAGGTCCTGTAACAGGGGACCTTCTCAGGGCCAATCTCCGTGGCCCGCCCACCTGTTTTTTGGGGCAACCTCCCGCCTTCTTGTCTGCCACGCCTTGATGTTAATTGATTCACTGATTGATGTCAATTAAGCGGGAAGCTGCCCATTTTAGTGCCCTGATGCCAGGGGGCGCTCTCTGCGGCTCCCATCCTCCCCTATACCGCAGCCCAAGCCAGGGGACCTTCTCAGGGCCAATCTCCGTGGCCCGCCCACCTGTTTTTTGGGGCAACCTCCCGCCTTCTTGTCTGCCACGCCTTGATGTTAATTGATTCACTGATTGATGTCAATTAAGCGGGAAGCTGCCCATTTTAGTGCCCTGATGCCAGGGGGCGCTCTCTGCGGCTCCCATCCTCCCCTATACCGCAGCCCAAGCCTCGCAGATGGCATCTTGATGTTCATATCCTCACCGGCCCCCACGCTGGGCCCCAGAATCTTCCAAACAGGACCCCTCCACGATCCCTCCAATCAGGCGGCCTCTCTGCCGTCATCCGGGCTACCTAGCCCCCGAAGCCATTTTCCCATCTCGGGCGTGGTCCCCCTGGGACCTTTGGCTACTAGCCCTGGCCTACCTCCAGGCCAGGCGGGACCCCAGGCCCCTGGTTCTTAGGCGTCCCTCGCAGTGGGCCCCTGGCCCTTT
>NW_005842358.1:1156057-1169064 GCF_000455745.1 Alligator sinensis
GCAGTACCTTGCACTTGTCAGTGTTGAAACCCATCCTGTTCTCATCCGCCCATCCCTGTAACCTGTCTAGGTCCGATTGCAGCCTATTCCTCCCTTCTAGCGTGCCCACTTCTCCCCGCATCTTAGTGTCGTCTGCGAATTTGAACAGGGTGCTTTATACCCCCTCGTCCAAGTTGCTGATGAAGATGATGAACAGTGCAGGCCCAAGGACCGACCCCACTGCCCACATCCCTCCAGGTCGAATAAGACCCATCCACCACCACTCTCTGGGTGCCACCCTCCAGCCAACTAGTGACCCATTTGACTGTGTAGGTGTCAACACCAGAGTCTCCTAGTTCTTTAATGAGAATGGGGTGAGACACAGCATCGAAGGCTTTCCTAAAGTCCAGAAAGACTATGTCCACTGCTACACCTGCATCTAAGGATTTTGTGACCTGGTCATAGAAGGCCACCAGGTTGGTCTGACAGGACCTGCCTCTAATGAACCCGTGTTGATTGTCCCTAAGCATAATCTCCCCTGCTGGCCCCTCGCCGACATGCATCAGGATAACTCTCTCAAAAAGCTTACCTAGGACTGAGGTAAGACTGACTGACCTATAGTTTCCTGGGTCCTCCTTCCTCCCTTTTTTGAAAAGGGGAACCACATTGGCCCTTTCCCAGTCCTCTGGCACCACACCAGAGCACCATGAGTGCTCGTAAAGCTGTGCCTGGGGTCCCGCTATGAGCTCTACTAATTCCCTCCACACTCTGGGGTGGAGATTGTCAGGAACTGCTGATTTAAATACGTCCAGTCCCTCCAGAGGTTCCCTGACTAGGTCCTCACTGAAGCTAGGCCTGGATGCACCTCCCCTGGGACCTACGGTACTACAATCTATATTTAAATGGTAGTTAATATTAACATATAATTGCTCGGAAAATGTTCTAAGTCATATTAATGCTCACTGTGATCTAAGTGTAATGCATGCTAAGTGTAACGTGTAACAAGGCCTATATCAAATCAGTGACAGAATCAGGAATAATCCCTTGAACATGCTGACCTAACCACTATACTGCTTTGCCTCAAAAACTCCATGTTAATGCATACATGATATATAAATATAATCAGCCAATATACAAATGGGGAATATTTTAGCTGATGTTCCTGTGGGGTCACATGGGGTTTCAAGTTGTCCCCAAATCCATGAACCATCTTAAAGCCAAACCATTTCTACATTCCATTTATGAAATGGTAACATCAAAATGCTACTGAAATCACTGCAAAAAAGGGAGCATAAGCCTTTGTAAGCTTCTAAAAGACAATTTTTGTCTCTCCATGAGTCTCCACTAGTTACAAGAGATGTGTTCTATTCAGTCTCCACCAGGTATAAGAGATGGGTTACTGCAGTGATGTGTTCAGAAAAGAAAGCTTGTTGAAATAACATTTTAGTAGAGTGAAAGCCAAGTGTGAAAAAAATCATATATTACTTGTAATCATATATATTATAATAATCATATATTATTTGCCATTAGTGTCCCTGGTGCATGGCTGTTTTATAAAAGGAATGATGTGGCTTCAAAGTCTGATAGTCTAGAAACATTGTTTTCCTGTTGGAAATGACATACTAACATTCTTCAGTGAAACCTCTACTTTCAATAGCAATACAATTAATCAAAGAAGGAATTTCTATTTTATTAGTGCCTTGCATCACCAAGGTCACATGACTCCAGTTCATAACAACAACTTACCTAACATTATGCGATTAAATTATAAATACACGGTTAACACAAAATGTGTGTAGCAAGACAGAGATGTTTCTAATGATTCAATGGCAGAGGGGAGTCCAACAAGTTAGGCTCTAGTACTGGGTCTCCAGTTGACTCACCAATTACCATTATATCTCACTTAGTTAACTTACTGCTGGAAAACAAGCATAATGCTTGTATATTGCACAGAAGAGTTGTGAGGAATTTAATTAATCATGAATTAATGTTTGTAAAGTGCTTTGATATCTTAAGGTGGAAGGTAGCATAGAAATGAAAAATGCAAATATTTAGGCACAGTGTATTTTTCAGGACTCTTGTGAGCATCTCCAACAGTGTGAAAGTTAGCAAAGTGTTTATTTTGATGCTATCATTCCTTGAAATAGGTTTTTTTTTTACATACATTAAATAGTTAAGAAATAATTAATACAAGCAAAATGCTATTTGTTTGTTAGCATTTGCTATGAATGCCTAGAGAAACATTTCACATGAAACATCCTAACAATTTCAGATATTCATTGTATATTTGAACAAATAAGGGAAGTCCTGACCAGAATTCCTTGTCTCAATGCATGACTCCTACTTCTGCACTCTAAATTTAAAGGTGTTCATTTACAACTAGGACTCCGCTAAACTGGCATTTTTCAGAAAATCTTTCATTATCACTGTACTACTGCAGCTCCTTTTTTACTGTAATGGTGAAGGCATAAGTGTAGGTGGTTTTTGTTATTTGTAGTTCAATTTGAAGGCATACAAGATCTTGGTTTTATTGGTTGGACCCACCTCAGTGAAATCAGAATTAATGTGCAATTACCACATAGTGCTTCTAGCACTTAGTTGCCCCAGATGAAAAAAGACAGGAAGGGAAAAACAAAACAAAAAGCCACATACCATAACCAACCTCTCTTAAACCTCATAATGTCTCATTTGGTTTCTGTTCAAGCTTCAGGCAAAGACATGCATTAATTACTTTTCAAATTGGTTACCCTGCATCTGGTTTTTCAGTTTTAATGTTCAGTGGCAACTGCAGTTCTCACCTTCTGTTGAACTATGTATCCCATTAATTCATAACCTTGGATGCATGGGGGGAAGTGGAGGGTTTCAAGTGTTGGCCTATACTTCCAGTGCAAACAAATAAGAGCTTTATCTTTGACTCCAGTAAAAGCTGTATTTGACCAATGCTGAATTGTTTTGAAAAGCCCACCCTGAGGGCTAGACTTTTAGGCTAAATACAAACATTCAAAAAGCATGAGGCTGAATTGATTCAATCTTCACATGTTAGTCTTAGCTGAATAGATGGAACTAATAAGCAAATGAACTGACATTCATTTTTGATTCCACAAATGCAGCCATATGACTGCAGTGACTTAGACCAGAAGCTGGGGGGGTGCTTAGAGCAGGGGTGGATAATTATTTTGGGCGGAGGGCCACTTACTGAGTTTTGGCAAGCCATCGAGGGCTGCGTAACAGGCAGCCAGGGGCAGATAAATATTAATTTTCTAAATTTTGTATGGGCTCCGCAGGCCAGATAGAATGGCCTGGTGGGCTGCATCTGGCCTGCAGGCTGCATTTTGCCCACCCTTGCGCTAGAGCATGCCTCCTGCTCAGCTGGAGCAGATAGCTTAGGCCAAGGCTACCCTGACCTCTTTGAGAGGGGGAGTTTGTGGGGGAAGTGCAAAGCATCCAGGGATGCTGGGGTGTATGAGTTAACTTGAATCTGGAGGGGATATGGGACTGAAGTTCAATAAACCGATTTAACCTACATCAGTTAAATCTGATACTACATCCATCCAAGTTTATCTTAAACTAATTTTGGCCATTTTGAAAGTGATCTCTGTGCACTGAACTTCTGCTTTGTTACAGATTTGAATCGGTTTGCGATCACTTATACTGTTTATTTGTCATTTCTATCCCTAGCCTAATTTATGCCATTTCAATGCAATGGGCCCAGATTTTGCTTGACTAAGTGTAAATCCCCATAAGATAAGAGAATCACTCTAAAATAGATGTTGCATTCAGCTTTCAGAGGCTAATGTTTAATGAGGGTTCAGTAAGGTGGGGTGCAGAGTGGTCTTACCCAAAAAAAGCTATTTAACAGTGATAAATGCTCTGAAGAGCAACAAGCTTTATGATGCTTGTCCAAGGGGAAATCTTTATAGAACAGTATGTCTGTCTTTATGATTAATATAGGGTGGAGAAAATTAGAAGTCATATTTGCATAATTTTTTTAAAGGAAAACTTGTAATCACTGGGTGGGGGATAAGGAAGTGGGAAAAAAAATGTCTGTTTTTCAAATCAGCCTCAAAACTACTCTCTAGTATTACTAAGTGTCAGTCTTAAGTCTAGTGTCAGTCTTGGACATGTAATTTCAGCAATGTAAGGGCAAAAAAAGGAAGGCCTGTTTTTATGCAAATGAAGCTGCTTTGTATGGAGTATGCTTTGTATGAGCAAATCTATCTTATTGCCACTCTGTAGGGGGCACACTGGGGGCACAGCCAGAGTATGCTGAGCTTTGGTGTTTTTCTGTTGACATATGGCCCACTGCCAGTCCAGGGGATCAAGGAAGCACAACAGGTGGCATAAAACCACTTGCAGTCATATGTCAAACACATGGGCCCTAAACTTCTGCCCAGTACAAAACAATATGCTGGTCTGTTTATAGAGTTTACTGCACTGTATGTATGTCAGTTTGAAATTAAGGCAGCAACCCAGTGGACTCTGATCCATTATCTACATGATTTGTAATTGCTTTCTGTTGTTGTGATACTGAGTATCCCTGTAAACAGGGTGTTCAAACTGTTATGTGCAAACAGACATGCAATACCTTTCTGAAATATGCAAATGATGCACTGTGATGTGATAGTATCCATGTGTGCGTGTGTGTGTGCATGTTTATCTGAAAGCCTCTTGCATGCTGAGGTTTGGGTACAGAGTACTTCTGACAGTTTGTTTGAGGTAAACAGTTCCAATCTGTCAGCTTGATTCACCACCAGGAGATCTGATAAGAATAATTTACAGCAGACTTGTATGTTTTAAAGCACTTGCCTATTTTGCAGTTAGCAAATTACTGGGAGGAAACGAGGGGGAGAGAAGGGGGCAGGGGCAAAGCAAACAACACAGAATAACAAAAAGGAATGATGGATCTGATCAGATTACAGAGAAAACAGAAGGATGAAGAGATTGTTTTACCTAGTTCAGACACCTGGAAAATAGCGAGTATGTCTCAGCTGCAGCAAAAGAAGTGTGATCTGTAGGCCTCATGCTGTGCACAGGCTTTGTAACAAGAGGCTGTCATCACTTACTGTCCCACATTCCCTTTTATATACATTTCCCTGATTACGTTTGTATTTTGACAGCTTTTGAACAGTAACACCTTCCTCTGTTCTCCAAGTACAACTGCCTCTGAATTTCCTTTCTAAAAAGGTGCAAATTATGATTTCAGTGTGGCCTGTTAGAAGTGCAAATGAGCAAAACGTAACCAAACTGGAATTGAGTTTAAGTAGGAAATACATGAGTTTATATTCTGTTAAAAGATTTTTTAAGGAGTTGGGGTGGAGATAAATGGTGGGAAATATATGTGTGAATTTCTCTGGTAGTGTGAAGTTCTGCATTTGCACAGCCTAGGAACTCAGTAATAATTATGACTGGGGATGCAGTGGCGATCTAAAGAATATAGAAGCAGCCCACACCAGTAAATTTGATTATTCGACTCTAGGAACTAAAAGACTTTAAATGCTCCAAAAAGATCGTGGTAGAGTTGCTATTTGGACTTAGAGCAAAGAGTTCATACTAGTTTAAATGTGCATTCGCTGGTAGAAAAAGGAAGAAAGTGATGACAGAGCTGAAGTAATATAGAAAGAACTGGAGCCTCACATAGGTTCTTCTCCTATTGTGTGAAAAGATGGATCCAGGAATTAAATCATTATACAACCCACATCCTGCTGTCTTGTGTTATGGGCTAAATAACTTGTCTAGCTTCCCAGGTGCAGAATAGTTATGCTGCAGTCAGTATATTCTAGCCAGGGCGTAGACTATTCCTTTTGTGGATACCTGCATTGGTCTATTGGAAACTTCCCCACCATATCAAGTTTTCAGGAGCAAATATTATAGCGGTATCCCTGCTTCATCACTGGAATGTTACCTAGGGCCAGAACATGGATACCAATGAGAAGTCCTACACATGAGACAGAACAATTACACACACAAATACAGACTGGGGAATGACTGGCTAGGCTGCAGTAGTGCAAAGAAGGATCTGAGGGTTACAGTGTCCCATAAGATGAATAAGAGGCATCAGTGCGCTCTTGCTGCAAAGAAAAGCCACCAGAAAACTGCTCTGTATTAATTAATAGGAGTGTCACTTGCAGATTAAGGGAAGTGCTTCTCCTGCTTTCTTCTGCACTGGTGAAGTCTCACCCAGATTTGGATACCACACTTAAAAAAGATGTAAACAAATTAAAAAAGAGAGGAGCAAAAATGATAAAGGCAGATAGATAACTAGCAATTGTTGTGCCCTATGTAGAGATGCCAGAGAGCAGTGTGGATGTGTGGGGACTGAGGGAGAAAGGGTTTTTGAGTGCAGGAGACTCTTACTTGACCCTGGTTGTTACACTCTGGTCCTTGCTGCTGCTGCTGTTGGTGCTCCAGTGGTGGTGATTACTACCTCCCAGCATCCTGGCTGCTGCTGCCTCAGTGCGGTCCCCACACAGGCTGCTGCTGCCATTGTGTGGACTCCCTGCAGGCAAACTTCTGGTGCCCTGCTCGCACACCCCTAGTTACACTACTGATTAGAGGCTTTGGAAGTATGACTTACATGGAAAGGCTGAAAGAACAGGGATTATTTAGCTTGGAGAACAGAAGAATGTCAGGGATTTGATAACAGTCATCAAATACCTGGAAGGTTATAAAGAGGCTAGAGATACACTCTTCTCTGTGGCCATAAGGGACAGAAGAAGGAGAAGTGGTCTTAAATTGCAATAGGGGAAATTTAGTTTGGATAGTTGGAAGAATTTTCTCACTTTTTTATTATGAGAGTGGCTAAGTATTGGAACAGGTTATCCAGAGAGGTCATGGAATTTCCATCCTTGGATATTTTTAAGAGCAGATTAGACCAACATTTAGCTGGGATGGTTTAGACAGGGATGATCCTTCTCTGAGGTTGGTCTACATGACCTCCTGATGTCCCTTCCTTTCAGCCCTACTTTTCTATGATTCTAAGGTCATTGTGGTATAGGCAACTCAAGCTGCCTGCCCTGAACTTGCTTTGACTTCTCAGTATAACAAATGAGCTGAAGTCAGCTCAAACAACACAGCTTGTACCTGCTGTTATAGGAAACAAAAAACCACATCCTTGACCACAGTATCGTCACAGACTGTTTATCATAAACAGCCCCAAAGTCGTAACTGTGATATAGAAACTTCATATGGCAAGTGCAAGAAAGGAAAAAAAAATCTTTATACAACTATTTTAGAAATAATGGGAAAGAAAATTAGGAAACAAGACCTTTGTTTTCTGAATTTTCATATTTTTCTGATCCTGCTTAACACACAGCTATATGTAATTTACATATTCTACTTAGAACTTGCTTGGGACAAACTGGATAGCTAATGCTGTAGATCAGTGTCAGTCATCAATTCACTTGCTGTTTGTTTCCTAGAAATAAAAGAGCTTCTTGGGCTACAACTCTCCTTATATAGTTGCAACTGAAAGATCAAGTGATTTTGAGTCAATGTGGAGAAAGATGCATCTCTCCATTGTAAAACATTTTTTGCATATCTTTTTGTACAGATAAAAAAGGCTATATAATCTGAAACTTGACATATAGATAGTGCTATTAGTGCTATAGATAGTGTTACTAATTCTGCTACCAAATCTACAGAAAAAATGGTTGAGCAGTATCAATAGTACTATTATCACGAATTCTCATACAAGAAATCATTTGACTATGTTCATCTGCCAAATTTGTTTTAGTCACATAAACCCCCTTTGTGACCTCCCATGGTACATTTTCTGTACTTTGAATGACAAGGATTGGGGGATTAGTTCTGAGACATTTTGCATGCAGCAGACTGGAAAAGCAAAAAAACCAAAAAAACAAACCAAAAAAACAAACAAAAAACTGCCCCAAAACTGCTGCTTTAAAAATCACAATAAAGCACAATAAAGTTAAGAATGTGAAGAAAGCAAAGGCTGGTTCTTTCATACATACAGGATGCTTACAGATACTAAGCAAAATACAGGTTTCTGTGATTTTTCAAGAGCCAACATACTGCTGTCAATGTATCATGATGTGTTTCAGCTTCTTCTGTTAATCCAGCTTTTCAAAACACTTGTTCCCACTAAACAATGACAGCAGCAAAGGTGTAAGTCCCGTTTCCACTCACATTATTAAGATATAGTTTTCATTAGCTAACTGGGACCATATAAATAGTATAAAACTCAATTTTTTTTCTCATTACAGTGCTAAGAAAATTAAATGAAGAAAGCCCTAAATTTTAATCTAACATTAAGTTTTCACAGAAATAAATAAAATTACTTACTAAAATACAAAAGTTAAGAATGTCAATAGCGTGCATATATGCTGACATCTATTTAACACATATACATAGTATTTGTAGTAATAAATGCATATGCAGATTATAGGGGTGTAGGTTGTAGTCGTGTTGGTCTAAGGACATAGGCAGACAAGGTTCCTTGGGTGAATCTGATATCTTTTATTAGACCAACCGAAATAGTTGGAGAAAAGTTATTAAGCAAGCTTTCAGGTTCAAAAACCCTTCGTCAGGCTTAGGAAGTTTCAGCAGTTGGTGTGTGCTCTTCCTGGATGGAATGAAAAGTAAAGAAGCTAGAGGCTATGCAGATTATATATCTTCTATGTACAATGTATCCAGGTTAAAAATTCTTAGTAGGAAATTCTGCATTTCCTTTATTTTCTTCTGTGTTAACATAGGTGAGGTTTGTTTGGTTGACTTCCTTGCATTTCATTAAATTCAAATCTGGATACTACAGGGACATGCAGTATCCAAAATAGCAACCAACAAAATAGTGAGGAGAGAAGCCTCAGCTGATCTGGCTCAGTAGGAAATAGAGCAAATTCTTTCACATTCCTTAACTTGGTAACTGGTGCATAATCTCTTTTAAGTTTTACTTTGGTAAATTCCTAATGCAGTTTGAGATATGCATTCAGTTACATCAGGTTATAGGGCATCACATGACATAATGAATTCTGACATATCCAAATGTAATCCAGTGCGTGTGTCACAATGTCTTAAAAATGTAGAGATGTTTGGGTTTTATTCTTACAGGCAGACATGTGAATATCCACAGGTGGTTAAGAATTTTTCTTGGATATGTCTCTCAAACTCACCGGTGCTAAGAAAACTTGAGAACTGAAACTAGCCCAGATTAAATGAGAGGCTGTCATCTGTGGATGGAGTTTTCAGAATATATTCTACCAGTGGCATGTTTTTATAGTAAGAAACTTCAGAAGGTGTATTCAGCATTATTCAGATCTTTGGCTTTGCAACCACAGAAGCGTGTATTTCACTTTAGTTTCAGATAGCTGAGTGTTGCATCAGAATAACATTGCATGTCTTTGTTTCTGGCTCTGCCCCTGACATGATCAACCTAAGTAAGGTTAGGTTGATCTAAGTGCTGATCTGTGGAGACTTTTGCGGATGTGCACAATTGGGCAAAAAATGATGGTCCCAATTTAAGTTGGATCGCCTGAGGAGGGCAACTAATGTAGATTGGGAATGGGTTAGTTCAATCTAGTGAATGTCTGCAAACATTTAGAATGCAGCCCTGGGGTTGAAAAATCCTAATCACCTGCCCCAGGCTGCACTCTTCCTAACCCCCACCATCCAGACCAGGCTATTTTAGCCCCCAGTCTGTGCCCTCCCACTGGATGGACACCCTCCCCTCCCCAGCAATATAGATCAAATAACGTTTGAATGGGTAGTTTAGTTAATATCTTATGAGTAAAGCTAATAATGTAATGTAAAACCTTTTTTTTTTATAATTTTCCTCCCAACTTTTCATAGGGATAGTGTAAGTAATAGCAATAGTGATTTACTAGATATACTTTCCCCATTTGGGTACTGATTTTAAATTTGGATTTAATGGCAAATAAAATGTAACTGGCAATTTCTGCTGTGATACATAGGTGTGCTTAAGCAGAATTCTTTGGGAAAGTGAATCACACCATCTCTCCAAAGTTAATATTTTTATTTCATATAGTATAAGAACTCCCAAACTTTATGGCAGGAGACTAAAAATACTTTATACCATGAAAAATAATGTAGATTGTAACTGTCTTATTAACAAGGGTAACCATTGAGACATTTGATTATAGCATATAGCTTCCTTCTGCAGTTGCAACAGGAAGTTCTAAAGGAGAAGAGATCAGAACAGTTGCATACATAAGACTGAAAGAATAATGTTCTTATGATTCAGCTATGGTATCAAACTAGCAGAAAGATGTTTAAGCGAAGATAATGCTTTGGACAAGAGCAAACAGTTATATTCATTGTATAGCACATAAAGACATAAGCGATAAGGGATTTTCAAAAGCATTTTTACTGTAGCAAGTGGTATTTCCAGCACTAATACAATGATTTCTGTTTCCATTACACTTTTCAGTTTATCCTTTTTACAAGCCAATAGTTAAATTGAAGATAATGGGCTAGCCCAGGTTCTGGCTCATTCAGATTTTTCCATTTTTGTTTCTATTATAAAATTTCTCAATGTCATATGTTATTGATCTTTTAAGAAATATTTCAGAATCAATGTATTAGAGATACAGGTTGTAGCTGTACTGGTGTACAGGCAAAAGGAATCAGAATTCATGGCAGAGGTGATACATTTTATTAGACCAACTAGATATTTTTATCAGAGCCTAATTTGCACAAAATGAACTAGTTTAACCAGGAGATCTTACAGCACCTTCAACTCTCCTGTGAAATATGAATTTTAATTTCCACCTAGGAGAAATTTTACAATCTTTGCATTCTCCTAGGCCTGAAGAAGGGAACCATTCATTAGAAACCAGGGATATATTTGAATATACCATTTTCAGTTGAAAAGAGAAAAACCCTATAAAAATGTTTCTGGAAAGCATGAATTAGTTTTAGTAAACCTTTATAGATGCAAATTAAGGTTATTATCTAATACTCTTGTGGCTAATTTGGGCATTCAATATTTAGTTCAGAGGTAATACTTCCGTGTGAGTTCATGCATGTGACTATTTGTAGGATAAGAGTCCTAAAGGTAAAGTTTATTGCTAGTGAAAATATTTAGAAGTAAATAATTTGCACCACCCTCAGAGACATTTGGTCCCATTTTTTTAACTGAATGATCATGTGCATCTCAAATAGGCAGTCATTTTGCCTCTGTCATAAAAGATTAAATCCAGCAATCCTTTACACAGGCAGAGCTCTACTCAATATCAGTGGGAGCTTTGCTCGAGTAAGAATGCCAGTTCTAAGCCTATAGTGTCTTATTTCAACATGATTTAACAAGACACTATTCCTTACAGGTTCAAAGTGGCACATACATATTTAGCTAGGCAGCTGTCATGGATGTAACTGGACATAGTACAATAAAATTTCCTTGCAACTCTTAGTAAATGTTCAGGAATTTATGACTACTAATGTCACTGAGTCAAATCAGAGATGATATAAATGAGAGTAGAAGTAATATGCTAGCAAATTGGTATCAGTGAGCTTAGATCTGGTTAGGAATTTTTGATGAAGCACTTCTTTTGTCACATACTGCTGATCTGTCAAAACCTAAACTTGTGTTTGGAAAGGTTTCTCAGCTCCAAATCAAGTTTCACGTAAAAAGAGAGAGAGGGAGAGGGAGAGAGAGAGACCCTACTAGGAGGGGCAATCATTTATTAATAAGTGCACTTTCTTGGCATTTAGGAGAAGAGTAGAGCAGGATCTTGCTCTGATCATTAAGACCAGGTACAGATGTTTTTTTCTTGTATAAGTGATTAGAAACCCATTACAGAACAGAAGTTTGGCATGCAAAACCAGTCTATACCTGTAACAGGACGGAGTTCAGTACATATAGACTGGTCTAAAAATGGCTAAAAATGGTGCAAGACTTGCCCCTGCTCCACTGAAGGGCAAATGTGTGTTGTGTTCACTACCGATCTCAACTATGCTGCTTACAGAAAAAACAGGTAGCTTAGATCAATTGCATCTTAGGCTTTTGGAAGTATGTACCTAACCTAAGATATTGGGTGCGGTCCCCCCACCCACCCCTCTCTCTGTCTCTTGCTTTCTCTGGCATACAGAATTTCAAAAGATCTAAGGTTTGTCCTGATGCACAACAGGGACACTTGAAGCAGCAAACTTTTTTATGGGATGTCAACTCCATTTCCTGTCCCACTCTTTTTATGCTTGTGTAATAAGCATGTTGAGCGGATGGAAGAGTTATCTATTAAGCAAAACAATTAAGAAAAAGGATGTGAGAGAAGAAAGGTTGGGCCCGCCCTGATTTCTAGTTTCTAAATATGTTTGCTCTTAACTCTGTTTCAAGACAACAAAACAAGGCAAGATGTCAAACTCCCAGCTTAAAGTTATTAAAATGCAAAAAGTTCAATAACAAAAACAAGTTTGCTATTTTATGTCTGGTCTTAAAATAATAAATAGGACCAGAAACTTGATATGCTTATTTTATCATCATTGTACTCTCAGAGTTTTGTGTAAAAAGTTAGTTTACAAATCTGACTATAACCTAATTGTCCTGGCAGCATTTCTTTGTTTGTGTTTCTGTTTATCTGGTGAGCTTACCATGATCATTTTTGAGTGCCACACACAAGCAATTCCAAAATGTCCAGGAATTCTTTAAGCATAAATAGTCAGAGAGGTATTCATTTTTGTTAAATCTGGAAAGGGATACTAGGGGACAGATGAGCCCATAGCCTATGTGGAGGTCTGGTGGGGAGAATACATAGGCCCCTGGAGAACATGGGAGGTCTTGGGTGGCTGAGTGGAGAGTACCGTGTTACAAGGAAGGGTGTCAATGAAGGGATGTGAGACCAGGAGTGGACCTTGGGGTCTCAGACCTACAAACAGCAACCAGATTCTGCCAAATACCTAAGTAGCTTGGACGAATGTGGTTCTACTCACAACAGACAGGTGATCATACAGTGGGCTAGAAGGCCAGGCCATAACTACCATCATGTATAGTTTTATTTTGATGTCTCTTATCAGTCTTCCTAGGGTATCTTGACAAATGGGATTACAAGCTTCTCTTT
>NW_005842358.1:1169095-1193964 GCF_000455745.1 Alligator sinensis
AATTTGTGAACGGAAGACACAGGCATATTTCATTTAATGTGGAGGGGTCATAAATAGCTAATTCTGGTACCATAATGCCAGGTGACTACAACTCTTGTAGCAGTCAATCTGGGGAAATGCAAGCACTTAACAGTTGGTTTCAGAGAAAAGAGAAGAGATGGAAGAAAGGATCAGAATGTATCATCTACTCCTGGAAAGATGCAAAAAGGAAGAAAAAAGCCCGAACAGATTATTCATTCAGTCAGGAAGCCTCTGTGGAACAGATCCACTCAGAGCCAGTACTGCTGGTACTAGCTTCTCAGCATGGGCACAGAATGACAAAGAAATGGTAGGGTATGATCCTACCCGCTCCTTCCAGAGTTTCCCAAAACACAGGAGAGCTAGTAGCCTGAAAAGGGAACACTTGTGTCCTGGCCAAAATTCATACAATGATCTCCACAAATCTTAAGGACCCAGCAGGCCCAGGATCTCCTGCAGGGTGTATGTGCCTCTGCAGTAACCCCAGTAGAAGGGTGGGGCTAAATGACTTAAGCAACCCCCCAAATATAAATATAAATTATTGTGTATTTACTTACTGGTAATTCACATATTTAACAGAGCTTTAACAAGCCTACCCTATCATTTTAAATAACAATCAGAACAGAATTGGCCTAAGACTGTTTATATTTTCATGTTTCATCTCCATGATGTACGCAGCGTCTTTTGTTTGTATATTGTAATATAGGGCAGATTATCAGCTGGTAAATAAACTGATAGTGCTAAAATGTTCAGGTCAAGGGACTTGCATCTGTTTTCATTAGCTGAAGAGCTGGGCTTATATTTCTAAAAACTCTGCCTTTGATAAAAGATAACAGCTATTTGGTTCTCAGAGTTGCTAAAACTTTTTATAGATCACAGAGAAAACACATTCACACACCTCTCAAGAAACATTTACTTTGGAGATTCCCTTTATCTAAAGTAAAAATCATTTTAAATTGGGTATACAATTGATCTTTGTGTGTTGACACATAATAAGCAAGTTCATGAATACAAGAGAGGTCTCTCGTGGAATAAGAGGAAACAGCCTCCTCCTCCTCCTCCTAATGGAACAACTTCATCACTCATATTGAATCTGTCTTCAAGCTCCATGTATCCTTCCCCTTTCCAATGCATAATAGAACCACATTAGTTCTCCCAAACTTCTAACTTCTTAAAGTTCTTTGATTTGCTCTTTGATGGGTGGTGTGCATGTGCGAGAGAATGAATATGTCTGTGTGTCATAGAAATATAGAAGGTTAGAGTTGGAAGGGACCTCAGGAGGTCATATAGTCTAACCCCCTGCTCAAAGCAGGACTGTCCCCAATTAAATCATCCCAGCCAAAGCTTTATCTAGCTGGGTTTTGAAAACATCCAAATATGGAGCTTCTACCACCTCTCTGGGTAATCTGTTCCAATGTTTTACTACCCTCCTAGTGAGAAAATTCTTCCTAATATCTAATCTAAACTTACTTGGTTGCAACTTGAGACCACTGCTCCTTGTTCTGTCATCTGCCACCACTGAGAACAGTCTAGCTCCTCAGGGAGTTAAAGGCTGCTATCAAATCCTACCTCAGTCTTCTCTTCTCTAGACTAAATAAGCCCAGTTCCCTGTCTTTCCTCACAAGTCATGTCCCCTCACCCTGAGCCATTGTTGTTACCCTGCACTGGGCTCTCTCCAATTCCATATCCTTTCTGTAGTGGGGCCCAAACTGAACACAGCACTCCAGATGTGGCCTCACCAGTGCTGAATACAGGGGAATAATCACTTCCCTTGACCTAGTGGCAACATACCTACCAATGCAGCCCAGAATGCCATTAGTCTTCTTGGCAACAAGAGCACACTGCTGGCTCATATTCAGCTTCTCATCCACTGTAACCCCCAGGTCCTTTTTTGCAGAGCTGCTGCCCAGCCAGTCAGTCCCCAGCCTGTACCACTGCATGGGATTGTTCCATCCTAAGTGCAGGACTTTGCACTACTTGTCCTTGTTGAACCTCATGAGATTCCTTTTGGCCCAATCCTCCAACTTGTCTAGGTCTCTGAATCCTAGCCGTACACTAGTATATCTACTACTCCTCCCAGCTTGGTATCTTCTGCAGACTTGCTGAGGGTGCACTCTATGCCATCTTCCAGGTTGTTGATGAAGACATTGAACAAAACTGGCCCTAGGACCGATCCCTGGGGTATATATATGTATGTACATACACACACAGTTGTACTGCTAGGATAAGCTTAAAATATATAATAGATAAGTGAAATATTTATTTAAGCTTCATATAATGCTATTTCTTCTATTGATTTGAACCTGAAAGGAAGTAAAAATGTTTCTTTCTTAATGACTAGGTACAGTCAAAAAGCCTGAGACTGAATTGTTTCAATCTTCAGCAGTTTCTCTACGCTGCATAGATTGAACTGATAAGCAAGTGAACAGACATTCATTTTTGATTCCGGAAATGCAGCCACCTGCTTGCAGTGGCTCAGGCCAGAAGCTAGGGGTGCAAGAACACACCTCCCTGCTCACCTAGAGCAGACAGCGTGGGGCAAGGCTAGCTCCCTGATTTAACCTAAATCAGTTAAGTTGGATACTTACTACATCCATCCATGTTTATCTTAAGCTGGTTTTGGTCAGTTTGAAAGGGCCTTATGTGCATTCAACTTCTGTTGTGTTACAGATTTGAACCAGGTTCTAATCACTTATATCGGTTTACGTGTAATTTCTGTCCCTAGCCAATAATGCGATTAGAGTGCTGTTCTATTGTAAGTCTAACAAAATCCACAGAGACCTACTTTGAGAATACTGATTAAAAAAAAGCACCATGCAGTTTCATACCTGTTATAAAATGTAGGGCTTAATGATCAATAGGCACAGGAACATGTCTTTTATTGAATGTAAAGTTTATGAAAAAAATAAAGTAACTTCTAAGTTATAACTTTCAGTGTTGCAGTTCTGCTATGCTCTTGCAAAGCCTGATTTCTAGGCTATTGCATAGATATATATTTACATTTCTTGCTTTTTAAGTAAGATACAACTTCACTAAACTGAAATACATAATAAAAAATTTGCTTCACTAAAATGATCTCATAGAGGCTTAGCATTACAACACTTCTTGGCTGTGTCCAGACAGGAGTGGCTATGTGGTATGTGGCATTGCAAAGACATCTTCAGCTCCATATCCTGCTCATTCAGATGTTCTCTGAGCTGCAAGGGAAGGCTGTCCATGAGTGCACTGCTCCGCTTCTTTTCCCCATGGGGTTTTGACCCCTGAATATCCAGGGATCAAAAAAACCCATGAGGAAAAAAAAACCCGGAGCAGCGCATGCACACAGTGCACGCTGCTCAAAGGTGGAGCTGGCATGTCTGGAGCTGCATTGCAGCTGTTGGCCAGGTTCCACATGGCAGAATCGCTGCTGCTGCAGCCCTGCGAGGCCTCCAGGATCACAGGTAAGACTGCTGGGGCCAGCACAGTGCTGGCCCCAGCCTCCCCTACCCCACCTGGGATAATTTGCTGTGTGCCAAAGTGCACATGGCATGGGCATGCCCTGGGGACAAGTAGCGATGGCACAAAATGTGCCACCACTACTTGTCCCCAGGGAGCCAAACATCTACATTCATGTAGACACGACCCTTATCTTCAAAGGAAATTTGATTTGCACAGTAATTACTTCTACTTAGATTCAACTTTTGTGACTCTCAGATGAGGGTTACATGATTCAGTGCTCTTCTGAGGCTTTTCTGAATTCAAACTAGTACCAGATTCTTATTTACTTTAAAACAGAAGCAAATTTGGGCCCACAGCATTACAGGTCAACCTCTGTCATATAAATGTTGTCTTCACTGCTTTGGATATGAGTGGTGAGTTAACACAATTTAACTGATGAGTTATTAGTTAATATAACAGCTTGCAAATGGGAATTAGCACAACATGCTGTCAAAACAATGAGTGGGATATAAATGAACTTGAGAGAGACAAATTTAAGAATGATTGATTGGTAATATTAATATGCAAAGTTTCACAGGAGATGAGATGTATCTAGGGGGACTCCAAGGAGATGCATGACATCCTATCATCTTTAGAACCACACATTCTGGAGTATAATCTTATCAAAATTAATTAAGTATTTATATGGATTTAAAATGTTTCAATTGGAGGCTGATGGTATCTAGTTAACTGGCAGTCCAAATATTATTGTAATTAATGTACTATACAAAAGACTTTCTGTGACTAACTTCCCATCACCTCAGTCTGTGAATACTATAAATGCTTATTTTCATTTTTCTGAATTATCATTAAGTTTGTGTGTCACTAGGCACAGATTGGATACTAAAGGGTTAAAAGATCAAAGCAAATTAATCCTAAAACAATCACTATAGATAACTTCTTATTTATACACAGGAAGTGAAGTTGGCCAGAAATATCTGCTTTATTCTCAGAGCTATATCCCATCTGCTTCTGGAAACTTGTTGGTTTCCATATGTCATAATAGAATTCCTTGGCTTCTGATCCTGAAGGAATCCAGGATATCAGATACAACACAACCAATGTCAGATGTAATATTTATCATTTTTCCTGTTGTAAAATGCATCAAGGGAACTTTCATCTAATACTTCAAATGATTTTAGATGTTCTTAATTCATTTCAATTTCATTTGCAATATATTCCAGCTTCCTGCTAAGCTAACATCTTTTCTAAAATACTTAAGAAAACACTTTAGAATTCTAACATTTTATTTTATTTGTATTTTCAAAATTCTTTTTACATTTTAATCTTTACTAGAGAATCATAAGATATTGATGGACAAATAGCAAACATAAAAAAGGCACAATTCATTACAAATTATTCACTTCCATTGACAGATGGCTTTAAGGACAGAGCTTGTAAATCCTAAGATTTGTTATCAGTCCAATTCTTGGGACCAATTTTCAGATTGTAGCTTCTACATTTCTCATGCAAAATGTATGCATCTGTTCACAACACTACATATATGTTTCAGAATCAACCCTGCACACACAAAAGATGAAAAGAAAGAAGATGGAAGGAAAGCAAGACAATATAAAAATAACCAGCACAAACATAATCTTAAGAAATCTGAAAAATATGAGGTTAGGTGAGAATATCTAGAAAGAGCTAAACTGAAAACAAAAAGAGTTAGACAGTAGCTCTGTAAAATTTACTATGAGAAACTATTTGTGTTTTGAATACCCTAGTAAAAAGTATGGCTTATTATGTAGAGAGGACCATTTTCAAAATGGAATTGTAGCTCACAGTTTAGGACTACCTGAAGTCCTGGTAGGAGTATTGGAGTCATCATAATACAAATTATTTCTAACTATAAATAAGGAAAATGACTTAAGCCATCAACTAAATCAGTGGTACTCAACATTTTTCCCTGGTGAGCCAGACAAGCAGTGCCCGGTTCATCAATGGGTGGGATCCAGCTGTTTCTCCTGATCCTGTGCCTGAGGTGGACACTGTGGACACCGTCCAGCTGTAGGAGCAGGGTGTGGAGGGGGTAGGAGAGAAGGGCTGCAGACTGGCCAGAAAACGGCCCTGCAGGGGAAAGGTGCTTGACCTAGCCGTGGGGGGAAGGACCCATTGCCAGCCCTCAACCCAGTCCTGTGGGGGAAAGGGGTGTGGTCAGGCCTCAACCCCCAGGGAGAAGGCATGGCCCAGCTCCAGCTGGGCCTTGTGGGACAGATGGGGTGTGGGCCAGCCCCAATCCAGAAGCTGGGGGAGAGGGTATGGCTCAGACCCATGGGGGAAGAGGGTGCAGCTCAGGTCTGACTGGCGGCTTGGGGTTTGGGGATTTGGGAGAGGGGAGGGTGGTCATATTAATAGTCACCAGTCCCCTACTGCCACATTTTTGGACCCCTAGGGAGCCCCTGCATTTGGCCAGCAGGCTAGAAGGTAGTACCCCTGAGCTAAATGGATACTTGGACACAGATACATGCACTAAAACAAATACACAAAGATAAAGTGCTCCATTGGCCATGGAAAGACCTTCTTGTGGAGCTGTAGTCTTCAAAATGAAGAAGGGTACAGGGTACAGAGACTGCCCAAAGTTTTTGTTGGTATAGGTTTAATACGGTGCTAAAAATGTACATGTAGATACACACACATACACAACCAACCCAAGTGATCACAAATCGATCTTTTATTTCTCTCACATCCTTGGACAATGTTACTTATCTCCTGTGTTCCTATGGCAGTCATGTTATGATGCCCAACAACTTCAAACACAAATGTATTTCTATATTTTCTCCCTAGTCTTTAATTGAATGAATTTATATTGTTCAATTCTGCACATTTATTTCAGCTCTAGAGATTAACCTTTTAATAATACATTTAAAAAGGAGTGAGGGATGATGCAGCACAAATTACCTTTGTGTTTGCCCCAGCACAAATTAACTTTTTTTTTCCTTTAGCCCAAACTGGCCTCAGGTGCCTAAATAGTAAAGATGCATGTAGTAGCATCTGGTTTTTCCACAGATTCCTTAGGCAGTTCTGCTGGTGGCTCTGGATCTGCCTTTAGCTCTATCATGTGGTTAGGCTGCAGATGGCTGCCTAGGCTGCCCTTGCATCCTGGATACAATTGCCTTTCATTTAGCTTGGATTCTGAAGAATTTATGCACTTTGGAAAATAAAATACCATTCCATTTTCTTATGAGGCTTATATTCTCTATAAAAACATATGACCCACAGCAAGTTTTTTCTCTTTTACATTTCTTACTCAACAGCTACTTATTTGTCTCACTGCAGTCATCTTGAGCACTACCATACTTGGCAAACAGAAAAGATGATTGTCACAACCCAAGGGTGTGATTTTTGTTTTGTGTGTGCTTTGGCACATCACTGAGAAGTGAGGGCCTGACGCGCGACTTCGCCATAACGCCCACTGAAGCCCTGATCGTGCAGTTTTGTTATGAATCTGATTATGTGTGTGTATTTGTGTTGGTTATTGTTTAATGTAACCCCAGGAGAATGTACTTTTATGTTAATAAGTTTTGTGTTTGTTTGTTTGTTTGATGACTCGTGATAGAACTCTGAATCACTCGAATAATGAGCGTGCAGCATAATTCAGCTATGCCTTCAGCAAGGGGGGATGTCACAACCCAAGGGTGTGATTTTTGTTTTGTGCGTGCTTTGGCACCACTGAATTATTTTCCCTCCGTTTGTAGCTTTCTTTGTAGGGTGCATTTCTTAGCCGCAGAAGAGAGATGCATGTTGCAAGGAGTTCCCGCCATTTGTATTTAAATTTGTGCCCCACTATTGGCTGTTTCTAAATTATTCCCACGTGGCGGCTAGTGATTGGCTTGCTAGCCGTATAAAAAGCTTGAGTGGTTTCCGCCCAAGTTGGAGGACTCCACGAACATCAGGAGGAGGAGACTTCATGTCTTGTGAAGATCTCTAAGCGCTGCGGAGCCTATTGGACCCAGCGTATTTCAAGAAGGCAACAGAGGTCTGATCAGCCTCTAGCCTCTCCCTGTCACCGAGCGCAATCCTCGACGTATCCCCCTCCCTGCGCGCAAAAAAAGGACCCACGGAGCCTCGACAACTCCGTGTGAGTGAGAGTTTTGTCTGAGTCTTCAAACGAGGATTTAAGTACAGCTGTACCTGGGAAACTGTCCAGCCTACACCGCGACCATCTACGGTGTAAATAAACAATCTTGAATCAACCATTACGCGTCCATGCCTAATTCTAGCGTGTCACCTGTTTTCTCTGACCCAGCGTGTCCGGGCTGCTGGCCACAGCCCGCAGCGTGAAAAAAGGGCCCCGGATCGCACCCAGCCCACACAATGATATGATAGCAAAATGGTTAGTTATTGAGAAACCAAAGGATTTCTTAAGATTAAGCAGAAAGTCTTAATTTTTTCTCTTGCTACTCTTAATATTTCTGTGGTTGTTTTCAGAAGAGGTATTAATCTGTGTTGCCGCCAAATTCCAATTCTACTTGTTAGATTCAAATTATATGAATTGTATGACATTCTTTTTACTTCTGGTCCAAACTGTTCTGGATACCCTTAAGGAGTTGCATTCATGCATTACAATCAAGAATTACAGTAATTTCAGTAGAAATGTACAGGATTCCTGTATATACAATTTGCAAAGCATTTTGTCTTAAAGGAAAACATGCTACATAAAAGTAGAAATAAGATCAGCTCTATTATTATTACCCTCATTATTGTTGCATGCAGGGTTTTTGGTCAAGTATGCCAGGTTGTTTTCTGAATATTAGTATTCTTGAATTATAACTTGTGATACTTCAAATATTCTTGGTACCACTGAAGTTTTGATTCTATTCTTCATTTTGGCAATGATGATACATTGAAGCAAAGAAGTTTAGCTTGAAAAATAAAGGAGAATTGGAGGTCTTCCAAATCTCAAAGTATAATTTTTTTGCCACACTAAGTTGAAATACTGGAGTGGTTGTTAAAGAAGAAGGTACATGAATATATAATACATTGCACTATTGTGTTCCACACTAATAAATATGCAGAGAATGATGTCTGTTTAATCTATCTAGGCATTGAAACCCTGTGTAAGGCTCAATAGAAATAACTGGGCTGAATGAAGATGAATGTTTTTGTACGGGAGGAGAAAGCGGCAATTCTCACAGCAGATACTCTAATCTTGATAGGAAAAGCAGGAGAAGTAGCGCAGAGCCTCCAGTCTTAGGAGCCATAGGAGCAGAAGTATCAAAGGAAATAGCTGTGGAAGGCTTTGCATATTATCCTCCCACTAAATGCAGCCTGCAGCAGCACCTCCCTCTCTCCCATTTCAATATCATTTCTGTCAGTCCATCAGCATCAACTCAGTGTTTCCCATCTATTAGTCTGTGACATTACAAAGTTGGCATGTGCCCAAGTCATTCCAAATATAATTTTGATTAAGTTTCCCCCCACTTTTTTTGTTACTTCATGGGGTGTAAGCATTTCCAACACAGCCTTCTACTCTGCATTCGTATTACTAGGAAAAAAAGCATTTTTTGCCACCGGACAGAGAAAAAACAAGATAAGTTGGTACTGTGCGGGCCGCCTCCCGATCCCGGCCATGCAGCCATGTGCGGGCTAGGAGTGGTATGTGAACCCGTTTCTGCGCACACGGGCTGTGGCCAGCAGCCCGGGCACGCGGGGTCGAAGAAAACTGGTGGCGAGCTAGAATTAGTTACTGACGCGTAATGATTGATTAAAAGATTGTTTACTTACACCAAAGATGGTCGTGGTGTAGGCTGGACAGTTTCCCAGGCTCAGCTCCACTTAAGTCCTCACTAGAGGACTCCGACAATTGATCCCGGAGTTGTTGAAGCTCCGGAGGTTTGGCTCGGTAGTTTCAAAGGAAAGGGATACGTCTAGGATCGCGCTCAGTGACCGGGAGAGGCTAGAGGCCGTTTGGCCCCCAGAGTGGTTGATGCTCCGTAGGTTCGGTAAATAGGTCCCCCAGAGCTGTTGAAACTCCGCAGGTTCGGCTCGGTAGTTTCAAAGGAAAGGGATACGTCTAGGATCGCGCTCAGTGACTGGGAGAGGCTAGAGGCCGTTTGGCCCCCGGAGTGGTTGATGCTCCGTGGGTTCGGTAAATAGGTCCCCCGGAGTTGTTGAAGCTCCGTGGGTTCGGTAAGTCGGCCCTCTATTGCCCTCTTAAGGAGAAGAAAAAGCTGGATTCGAAGGGATTAGCAGCGCTTAGAAATCTTCACGCTCTTTCTCCCAAACTCCAATTGCTCTCTCTCTCTCTCTCTCTCCCAAGCTCTTTATACAGCTAGCAAGCCAATCGCTAGCCACCACGTGTGCCTATATTAAGGATCGGCCAATAATGTGGCGTGAATCTAAATACAAATGGCGGGAACTCCTTTGCACCGTGCATCACCATGATGCAAAAGAAATGCACCATGCAAAGAAGGCTACAAACTGGCGGGAAATACTGTTCTGCACGCGGGTTCTCCTATTGCAGCAGAAAACTCTACCGTGCAAAGGAGCTGCAATTTGGCGGGGACATAATTTAGCGGTGCCGAAGCACACAAAAACAAAAAACCACAACTTTGGGTTGTGACAGGTACCCTTGCTGAAGTAAAAGGAACTCCATTTGAATTATATAGATGATGTTCTCCTCATATTTATGGGCTCAGATGGTAACATTTAGAACCCCTGAATGACTCTATTTATTCTGTACTAGAAATCTGTGTAAACTGCATGAGGCTCCAGGAATAACCGACTTATAGTGATAAATCATCATCCTTCTGTAAACAAATTTACGCATGGAGAGGAATGAGACTAGCTCTCATTAAACTGCTTTCATCTCATTTCTACTTTCTCATATACAGTAACTGAGTAATGCATTTACCCTCAAAGACATTGCCCTCACTGACACCTGTCCAACCTCTCTACCCTGACTTATCAATGCAAGCCTTGATAGAATTAAGGATTTGAAAGAGATGATACAGGTTAGTTTGGAGACAAGGGAAGGAGATTGTATGGAAGAATATACAAAACTGAGAGCAATAGGTGAACACAAAGAGTGCTGTAAGAAAGGTGGCATGGAAGCAATACGAAAAAAGAGGACACAGATAATATTGGCAAGTGATAAGAATTTTAGTTGCAAAGCTATGACAAGGTTTTCATTTTTGTTCTATAATTTTATTTCAACTTCCTGTTCATCATAAGCTATATAGCAGTCATTATAAACAAAGGATAGGTACGTACATTACACTTAACATTCGTTAAGCACCCAGAAAATACTTTAAAGCCATACCGAACAAGCATTCATTCCACTTAAAGCACTTTAAAAATGGCAGATCTCATTCTAAGCTAATCCTTGATGGCTGTGC
The DNA here is from genome assembly GCF_000455745.1 of Alligator sinensis. Classification (NCBI taxonomy): domain Eukaryota; kingdom Metazoa; phylum Chordata; order Crocodylia; family Alligatoridae; genus Alligator; species Alligator sinensis. The sequence goes on from NW_005842358.1 coordinate 1,179,931, forward strand.
CATCAGACTAAAGTGCTTTAGGTTAAATTGCTTTTTTGAACATCTGTGCCACACACATCTTGCGTTAAACTAAGTTGCATTTGTTGGCATTCCGGGTGCCCCTTGCAGGATGGTGTGCTTGCCCTGGGCAGAGCTTGTCTTCTATGCCTGTGCCAGGTTGGCCCCAGCCTCTGATCCCAGCCAGCTGTGAGAGACAGTTTGGCTGTGGGGTGGGTGGAAAGGGGGGTTTATGTCCCTGCCGCCACTCTAGCAGTCTGGTCAGAGGGGGCTCCTTTCCCCAGCTGCACCCAGCAGTGGCAGTGTGAGTTTCCTAAGCTGCTCTTCACAGCACTGGAAACTTTGGTGGGGGGTGGAGGTGGAAAAGTAACCTCCCCTGCCAAGGAGTGGCCCAGCTTGGCCCTCAGCAAGACCTGAACCAGAAAGCTGGGAAAGGCCCACCCAGGAGGGGGTCTGCTTTTTCACCCCTCTCCATGTACCACTGTTCCCAGTGCAGTGAAAAGCAGTACAAGGAACTTGTGCAGTCATTGTTGGTTGCAGCTGGGGGAAAGTACCCCCCCCCCACAGTGAGGGTCCCCCCCATTACCACTGCTGACAGTCAGTTCCAGCTTGCAAGGGGGTAGGACTGGAGGGATGCTCTAGCCACATCATGGGAGGCATGTGGGAATGCCCCCACCTGATGACCTTGACTAGTGCAGGCAGGCACCAAGGCCCCACCACTAACCAGGGCATATATGTTCAGTTGAAACACACTCTAACTTGTAGCACTTTAAGTTAAGTGCACTAGTTAGAGTGCTTTTTGCCAAGGGCTTTTTGAATGTCTGTACTTAGCCAAAAGAATAAATCACTTATTATCTGATGGAAAAAATTAAAATAGAGACTGGTGATTTTTTGAAGGTGAATTTTCAATTAATGCACTCTATTCAATTTTGATATTGCCCATATCACTTCAGTATTTGAGCAACTCACAGGAATACTTAAAAAAATCTAATGTTTGTCACATGTTCATTTGCTCTTTCCACAAATGAAGAAATGAATGGGGAGTGAAGTGATTTGGGGGGATATTTTAAAAAGATTCATACTGCCATTATGTATTTATGTTAGAAGCTGCAAGTCAGTGAAGTGTACTTTGTACTTGGGACTGGACATAGTATCACTGTCAGGCCTCAGAGCTTTAAACAACCCTTTAGCTATTGGTCCTAAACTATGCTGGTCCTTGAAGGTAAGTACTAATACCTTGAATTTGATTCAATATTCTGTGAGAATTCAGAGTAGTGAGTAGAAGACATATTGGATGGTGTAACCTGCATGGCTGAGTAGACATGCTGAAGTATTTGGCATTAGGCATTAGTCAGTTTCCTGAGAACTGATAATTTCATGCCCAGATTATATTGCAGCAGCTTTGTCCACAATGGTAGCAATGAAGGCATGTATAATCAAGACCAGGGGCATCCACCAGAAGAGGATCAGAGGTTATAGAAAGCATTGTATGGGGATTTTTCCTGTGACAGCTTAGAATTGATATACAATTCAGGATGAATCCTAAATTATTGGCTGAACTTAAGAGTTTCAAGGTGCTCAGTGCTTCTTTGCTGACAAAGAAGCAAAGCTTATCTGGGTGTTTCACTTCTGCCTATCTGGGGGTTTGTGCCCCAAAACTTACAAAGAACAATTTTCCCAACTATTTAGCTGGTCTAATAAAAGATATCACATCTACCCTTATCTGTCTATGTCCTTAGACCAACACAGCTACAACCAACAACCCTAGCTCAGAAAAAGCATTCCTCACTTTACTTTTTGCATAAAATTGGCGGCAAGGAATAGCTACCATTTTTTCCAACCCAACGATGAGTGGTTTTCATGGTTGAACTATAGAATGTCACAGGATTAAAAATGGTATGGAAATGGAATGATAGTAATAACTGCTTACCACTTAGCCAGATAAATGTCTTTTACACAATGCCCACAGGCTATGATGAGGCAGAAGGAAAGTTGTAAGGATTTTCCCCTCGTGTTTTTGCCAAGTTCTACTGGAATATTTGCACCCAGATGAAAATTTCTCCTGTGAAATAGAAGGATATTTCACCTGAGAACCTATGAATTTGTATAAGGATATTTAGGGCCTGCTAGAGGAACCTGTTTCTACCCAGTTCCACATGTCTTCAATATAGTTGTGCTGCCATAGTCAGACCAACCTGGAGCTCTCCTTAGAACCATCTCTTTAGAGTCTAAGTTCACACATGCAAATTTAAAAAGTCAAGTATGTATTAACTATCAACTGTGTTTTTCCACAGGTTGGGGGTGAGGGGAGCTGTTCATCCTCCTGGAGTACACCTTCCACACACAAGATGTATGAGGTCTATCTGTGGGTTTCTGAGGAGGAGAACTTCTTCTGTAGTTGACAGAAGAAATCTGTCTGCTAGAGGACCCCCAAGTATACAGATTCCCATAGAATGATTCGACCCATTACTATGGTTTCCTTTTAAAAACACAAATCCCCTCTCAATAGTGTTGAAATTTTCTCATGGAAAAAAAGATTACCTATAATTTAAGTAGTTCATATGTTTTCTTATATGCTATTATACTTTCCAGTAATAGCATCTTCCAGGGAGAGAGCATAGGCCACACCTGAACTACCACATCATTACTTGAAATGACTTCCAGAAATAAATACTCTTAGGAAAAAGATTAACTGGCAGATCAGTATTTTCAGCCCAAACATCTGAAAATACTCATGTTTCTGGCAACTTCTTGGCTAATTACAGATGTATGACTAATATTTAAACAATTAAAATCTTTAGCACTGGGTCTATAGCATTTAAATTATTACAAAAATCTTTTTTTTTTTGTATTCATGAGTTCGTTTTCTTACACAGTAGCCATGTCTACATGTAGCTGTACGGTGCCGTTATTACTGTCATTTAGTACTTCCTTGGTGTTGTGCTGTGCCAGTGGCATACAGTTATTTTTGGCCACTACATCACTGTAGCAAGATGCTATAGTAAGGGAGTGCATTGCCATGGCAATATAACAGCGGCATCACAGTTTTTGCCAATGGATGCTATAATGCTGTAGCGCATCCTTACGGCTCTGTAGCGTCTTGTGTAGATGTGCCCAATGTGCTTGTAATTAGAAAAGATAAGATATAGTAAATTAACAAGCCTTAGCTGATGGTTTCAGGCTTATAGCCAAAGCTTAAAAACCATAGGCTATATCTATTTTTACTTTACAAATCACTAACAGTTCAGCTGATGGTTTTCCCATCTGTAGATATATAGCAGAATGGGGAAAACCAGATGTCTACAATGTGCAAAACTTCCTCCTACAGTTCATGAACTCCCAAACATGAATAATAGGAGAGCAGCCCATTTCTGTCACAAGTGGAAAATAGTTCATACAAAACCAGAAAGAATAATGCCATACACATTTCCACTTCAGAGCTGTTATAAAAGGGCAATTCCAGAGCTTTTGGCAAATCCAGAGAGATTTGAAGAATATATATTTTCATTGACATGGAAGCCAAACCAATTTCAGTTCATGCTGATGTGTGTGTATATACCAGAACAATTTATAGTACAATTAACACTAAAGAAGCAAAATTTACAAACACAAAAACAAACAATTAAGAACCCCCCCAAAACAACAATTAAAAGCATGTGATCTGTTTTGAATCCATAAGAGTAAGTAGAGCTAGTATAAAAGCCACATCCTTCCCAGCTTTAATACAAAGAGATTAAGGTTGTGTGCATGCACATATGTGCAAACACCCTTTGAGCTAGGACGCCCCAAAAGAGTTCCATTAATATTAACACTTTGTTTTTGTAAATTAAAATTCGCCTGAAAAGAAGAGTCAGACTCAGGATAAGTATTTAAAAATTAAAACTGTAATTCATCTGATTTTTTTCTTTTTCTAGACTCTTTTTTTGTTTCTCTTTTTTGTAAGCCTGGGAAATTTGTTAACAAAAGGGGTTCCTGTGCTAAACAGTGCTATTTTCTAGATACAAACTTTAAAAAATGCTAACCTAGCTTACTTCAGAATTGTGCAAGAATCTTTTTTTTTAGTTCAGTGACCCAAGTACAGCTATTGGCCATTTCCTATGTCTTTCCTTGTTATGATACAGTTTAAACTCTCCAACTCAGAAAAAAACCTCCTTTCTATGATTCCATGATCCTAATGAGTAAGGCTGAAAGAGACCTCAGGAGATCATCTATTCTAACCCCCTACTGTAGACAGGTTCATCCCACTCTAAATAATCATAGCCATGTGCTTCTTTACCTGCTCGTAGAAATGTTCAAGGACAAGGTTCCACAATGTATCTGGGTAGCCTGTTCCAGTGCTTAACCATCCTCATAGTGAGATGATTCCTCCTAACATCCAACCTAAATTTCTCTTATTGCAATTTGAAATTTCCCTTGCTCCTTGCTCTGAATTCTGCAGCCACAAAGAATAGTCTATCACCATCCTCTTTATAACTTTCCTGATCAAAAGCCCTGGTTCTCATGGGGGGCTTCAATCACCTTGACATCTGTTGGGAGGGCAATACAGCAATGCACAAGGCAAACCAGAAAGTTTTTGGAGAGCGTTGGGGAAAACTTCCTGGTGCAAGTGCTGGTGCTGCCAACTAGGGGCCATGGTCTTCTTGACCTGCTGCTCACAAACAGGGATGAATTGGTGGGAAATGTAGTAGTGGATGGCAACTTGGGGAGCAGTAACCACGAGATGATTAAGTTCAGGATCCTGAGGAGAGGAAGGATGGGAAGAAGTAGAATAAGGACCCTGTACTTCAGAAAAGCAGACTTCACCTTGTTCAGGGAACTCATGGGCAGGATCCCCTGGGAAGCCAGTCTGAGGAGGAGAGGAGTTCAGGAGAGCTGGCTGTACTTTAGAGAAGCCTTACTGAGAGGGTAGGAACAAACCATCCCAATGCACAGGAAGACTAGCCAGTATGGCAGAAGACCAGCTTAGCTTAGCAGGGAGCTCTTCTGTAAACTAAATCACAAAAAAGGAAGCTTATATGAAGTGGAAACTTGGACAAATAACTAGGGAGGAATATAAGAGCATTGCCCGGACATGCAGGGATGAACTCAGGAAGGAAAAATGCAACTGAAGTTGCAGCTAGCAAGGGATGTGAAAGGTAACAAGACAGGTTCCTACAAGTATGTGAGTAGCAAGAGGAGGATGAGGTAAACTGTGGGTCTCTTACTGAATGGGGAGGCAACCTAGTGACAGAGAATGCAGAAAAGGCTGTACATCGGAGGACTGGGCCAAAAGAAATCTCATGAGGTTCAACAAGGACAAATGCAAAGTCCTGCACTTAGGGTGGAACAATCCCATGCATCAATACAGGCTGGGGGCTGACTGAATGGGCAGCAGCTCTGCAGAAAAGGACCTGGGGTTACAATAGAAAATAAGCTGAAGATGAGCCATCAGTGTACCCAGGTTGCACAGAAGGCTAATGGCATACTGGGCTGCATTGGTAGATGTGTTGCCAGCAGGTCAAGGGCAAGGATTATTCCCATCCATTCAGCACTGGTGAAACCAGATCTGGTGTACTGTGTTCAGTTTTGGGCACCCCACTACAGAAAGGATGTCGGTGAATTGGAGAGAGTCCAGCAGAGGGCAGCAAAAATGGTTTAGGGGCTGGGGCACATGACTTATAAGGAGAGGCCAAGGGAACTGGGCTTATTTAGTCTGGAGAAGAGAAGACTGAGAAGGGATTTAATAGCAGCCTTCAACTTCCTGAGGGGGTGATTCCAAAGAGGATGGAGCCAGACTGTTCTCAGTGGTGGTAGATGACTGAACAAGCAGCAATGGTCTCAAGTTGTAGCAAGGGAAGTTTAGTTTAGGTATTAGGAAGAATTTCCTCACTAGGAGGGTAGTGAAACACTGGAACAGGTTACCCAGAGAGGTGGTGGAATCTCCATCATTGAAGGTTTTTAAGACCCGGCTAGATAAAGCTTTGGCTGGGATGATCTAGTTGAGGAACGTCCTGCTTTGAGCAGGGGGCTGGACTGGATGGTCTCCTGAAATCCCTTTCAGCCCTAATTTTCTATGATTTCTGTGTTCTGTCCAAAATCTTATAGACCAGGAAGTAGTTTTGCTGTCACTCAAAATACCTCTGCTTCACTTTTCTAAGGATGACTTGCTAAGTTTGTCTGACTTCTTTCAGACCACTTCCTCAAGCAGTAACTCTTTTTCAGTATCTTCTACCAGAGTCCTACCTCTACTATTCCTCAAACCTATTTCATTTGTTACTCAGGATCACCACCATTAGCAGGATCAATTATTTATATTTCCCAGAAAGCCTTGTTGAATCCTACGATCAGGTGATTTTTCCTTTTGAACTACAAGTTCCAAAATTCCCTTTATCTGGGAGGAAACCAGACAGAGGCAGGATTTTAACTATTCTGAAAGGCCAGTCTCACCCTTTAATGCAGTGAGGGTCAACCTTTTAGGCAGGTGTGCCACAAATTAGCCCCACACCCCACCTGGATGTACCTACTTGAGACGCTTTACTGCGCATGGGTCCCAATCTCCATGTGGCTGTGAGGCAGCTGCCCTGAAGCCAGGACAGCTCTCCCCTGCCCATGGAGATTGGGTTCCCTGTGGAACTCCCCCTAGCAGATGCAGGGGGGCAGTGCAGGGCAGGAGAAACTCTGGACCAAACTACTTCCATCAGGTGCAAATTTGTTCCTGACAGGCACACGTTCAGATGCATGTGAGGCTGCAGTTTAATGTGCCTGAATTTTCTGCACAGAAAATTCAGGTGCATTAATTTCATGTATAGGCATACCTCCTGAGTGCCACTTTGATCCCCTTTCTCTGCCCAGTCTGCTGCTCTTCTTTCTGCTTCCTTTCCTTATGCCTCCAGTCTGATCTCCTGTTCTGCTTCCTGCCCTATCTGCTGCTGTGCTGGCTGTCTCCTCTCTGACCTGCTGACACACACAGAGACAGCTCATGCTACTTATGACCACTACTGTTGTAATGGGCCCCAAACTGGTTCATACTGTTTTTGCACTTTTACTATAAGCTTAGTTTTTAAAAAAATTCACAGCACAGTTGTGTGAACTTTCCTGACTTCACTTCCTCTTAGTTTTGATTAAACCCTTTCTCCAGTTTAATCTATGTGATTTTTGCAATCCAAGTTTTACAAAACCAAGGTGTTCACAGGTTAGGAAGAAGGTTCTTGTGATTAAATAACTGGGACTCTTCCTAGTCTTTTCACAGAATTGCTGTGTAACTACGCATTCTACAGTTGGGCACAGAGCAATAAATTACTTCTCCAAACAAAACCTACCCACAGCAAATTATATTCATTAATGTTTATAAGGTACTTGGAAATTATAGGTTTAAATGACAAAGGAATGCCTAAATAAAAGCCAAACTGACTCCAGATGCCCTAAAATACAATAGATCCATAAAATCCTTGTTTCCAGTCCCTCCAGTACTCTCTCCTCCTAGGAGGATGGTCCTAGGACCCTTGCTCTATTCTGGCCACGTGTAAGGAGGATCAGAAACCCATCTTGTCTCTCCTAGATGCTTCCTAAACAAACATCTGGAGGTTCCATTGTAATGCAGTGTACATCACTTGCATGCATCCTGGATTAGTGCATAATTCCTTTAACTGGGAAACACAATGCCAGCAACAAAAATTGGTTATCTATTAACTTTGTAAACAAATTGTACTGTGGTTAGCTATATGTCAACTTTAATTGCAACCATCTATTTTGTGATTGTTTGCAGTTTGCATAGTTCGACCAAAGGCTTTTTTCACAGTTCTTTCAAGTCTCTTTCTTCACACACTTAAAATGTGTATAAACTGAGTGAGTAAACTGTATATCAGTTTGTGCCTAGTCATTTATACCATGCTAACTGATGCATTCCATCTCTGTTTCCTCACCAGTTTCAGTGTCATTATAAAAGGAAAGAAAAGAAACACCTTTGATTGAAAACCTTCATAAGACCTCAACCTGGGGGTGCGGGTGGGTGGGAGTTTTATACAGAAAATTTCATACAGCTCTATAACAGGGAGGTCTATCCTTTTAAGGAGGAACAGTCAGATACAGTGAGACAGTCCAGCTTCAGGGCATTTGGATAATGAGAGATTTTAAGCCTGGGAGCTTAAAATCCTAGGGAAAGGAACAGTTTGCAAACAGGTGAGCTGGCTAGGTTGCCTTGTTGGGGTCACCTCCTTTTTCCAGAATTAAATAGGAGGGCTTAGTTGTATTTGTTAATGTGCTTGTTTACTGCTCAAAGACTGTACTTTATTTGGTAGGACTGGCTGAGGAGCTCCACAGATGACAAAACCTCCTGAAGAAACCCTCAGGCTACGTAACCCACTTACAAGTTCCTTGTGTAACATGATAGGGTAGGGGGGAAATCAACAGATGATTAATAATTTCTAATTAAGCACAAGAATAAATTTATTTTTCAATATTCAAACAATATTTGCCTGGTAGTAAGTTTTAGAAAACAACACTGACTTAATACAATAAAACAGGGTGCAGATAGAAATGCCTTTCCTTGGTGTAACACAAAATGCTTTGCAAGAAGTGTTTGGAGTTACAAGGATCCCCCAGACCAAACAGAAATTCACTGCTGGTTCCAGTGGGGAGGGGAATCTAGCTGCTGGCTGCCAGCCTACAGCTGATGTTGCTTGGCAAGGGCCCTTCTTTCCTCCCAGCCTGTCCCTGTTTTCAGAATGGGAGCGGGGGAAAGGGAGCAGAGGGAGCTTGTTCTAGGGGTTGCCCAGGCAGTGCTGGAGGGTAGGGTCTCCCTCCACCTCACTGGGACTCCAGTATACCCTACTTTCCAGCAGAGGCTGAAAACACCCCAGACTGTACTCTCTCCATTTCCTTTTTCCCCTTTCCCATTCTGAAAACTCTGAGGGTGTAAGGTAACATAGACACAAGTTACAGACAAAACTTGGTATGTTTTGAAACATCTTCCTCTGAACCCTTATGCAATGAAGGTTCAGATTTTTGTCTGATCTGCCATTTTTGAAGTGGTTTGAGCTATACACTTGCATTTACTGATGGCTACAGACTGCTTTCTGTGGCTAGATTGGGCAAAAATGGTCACTTCTGTCTTCCCGCATGCTCTCCACCAATTTTGGGATGTATTTTTCAAAGCCCATTTTTGACCGAATTATTTTAAAAATATTGTTGACCCTAATTCTCATCTTGCACTGTCATAAATTGGGAAGATGACCTTGCACTCAAAGAGAGAGGGAAAATAATCTGTAACACAATCTAATCCCTTTTATTATTTAAAAATATTAAGGGAAATTAAGTCTTCAAGTTACACACATGCACAAATGCCTACTTTTAGTTTAGTTTGGAAAGCTCACTTCTAGTAACTACCACTTAAAAATTAGAGGTAGCCTTAGAGCTCTGAAGCCCAGCTAGACTGTATAGCTTCTATTTGCCAGAAGCTTATAGAGGCTATTTCACTCAAAGGCTATTGCACCAATTTTTGATTAGCAACAGCATGACATCTAGCTGCATAATTGTATGCAGGACCCATCTCGGGATTTATTGTAAACATAATATGGGTCTCCAAAATTTTCTAATTGTGTAATTGCTAGTTTATCATGTAGATAATGTATATTTAAAAAGACTATAATTTCATCATTACTATCCACAATGGGCTATGCGAGGACTATCAGTATTTGATAGTGTCTTAGCTCAAATTTTTATTGATGATCCTTTACTATAGAGTAAAAGAAAGAAAGAGTTATCCTAATATTCATTTATATCTGATTAGCTAGCATACAGGAAACTTATGCAGCTATAAATATAAAAGAATCTTATGGAGCTGGAGTAAGACCCCTGGATCACCATGCAGTCTTATTTTGAGCCCACATTTTTTTTCTGTGATTGTGAGAATTGGAAGAGAGTACTTGATCCTTTGCCCATATAATGTTAATAACTGTCCACAATTTGACTCAAATGAAATATCAAATGAAAGGCAGCATCTTCTTCCTACCCTCACCACCCTGAGGAAAAAAATCCCTCACCCAAATTAAGAGGCAAGCATTAATTTTAATATATATCCTCTGACTAATCTTAAATTAGCCCCAATTCTAGCATTTTTTTATGTTTTGACACTAAACTAGTCTTACTAGGAGGGTGGTAAAGCATTGGAACAGGCTACTCAGAGAGGTGGTGGAATCTTCATCCTTAAGAATTTTTTAGGACCCAAGTAGACAAAGCCCTGGATGGGATCATATAGATGGGGATGGTCCTGCTTTGAGCAGGGGGTTGGACTAGATGACCTCCTGAGGTCCCTTCCAGCCCTAATTTTCTATTATTCTAATGTTGCTTATCCCTAAAACTATTTTTTTTTGGAGGGGGGGTTGCATTTTTCTTCCCCAGTTCTTTAAAAAATGAAAGCCTTTCAATCCAAAAGTGGTTTTGCTGATTTACCACTGGGTTATGCTGCATCACATCTCCTCTTCTTTTCAGTTTGCCTGCTTCCACTAATTTCTTCCTAGAAATATCAGAAAAAGCACATGAATTCAAAATAAGGCATGACCCAGCCATCTCATTCTCATCTCCTCAGGGGTCTATTTACTTCCCTCATTATATCCAAGGTAGGCGGAGAGTTCCAGGATTTCATCAAAAAGCAAACAGAATTAAAGTGTGCACCAGATTTAGATTTTTAAATGTATTACTATTTGAACTGTCTTCACTCAACAAACAGGAAACTAGAAAGAAACGATTCTTAGACTGAGGCCAAAGATATTCTAATCCAAAAGACAATAGCCTCTATAAGCTTCTGGCAAATAGAAGCTATACAGTCTAGCTGGGCTTCAGAGCTCTAAGGCTACCTCTAATTTTTAAGTGGTAGTTACTAGAAGTGAGCTTTCCAAACTAAAATAAAAATACCCTAGAACTGGCTGAATAATTAATCTAGGTAATCTAGCCAATTTTGTTAAATAAATATTCTGTAAAAATGTTTCATTATTTGATCAGCTTGAATACTAACCAATCCTTTACTGAGAACTGCACATCAAACATGGATCTGTTTTTACATTTCAAAATAAATGTGTTTTTTTCGGGGGGGGGGGGTTGTTTGTTTGTTTGTGGGGTTTTTTGGTTGGTTTTTTTTTGCATTTAACTATTTAACTTTTCATTTTTGACCATCTCTGATTTTCTGTTTTAGGCTGGAAATAAATTTGCTTGGGAAAAAAAGTTCAAATGGATGACCACACCATATTTCTAACACATTTCCACCCAGGGTACACTTAGATTTTGCAGAAAAGTTGTGATATTTTCAGGGCAATTTTCCAGGTCAAAAAGATTCATAAAGCCTTATGGGCCTGATCTAAAAGTCACTGAGACTGATGGGTACCTTCAAATAGGGAGCAGGTCCGATCTGGGCCAAACTTAAGACCAAAAGTGTTTGAGCCTTATTCCCTAGCAGCGCAGAATAAGACTTTCTGTGGTGACTCTATTTTCAGAGTGTCTATTGAGCAGAAAAGTTTTTGGCTTTAACAGGATTTTTACCTACCATGAGCCCATGTCTGTCACTTCCATAGCCAATGTAAGGGGCCTGCCTTGAGTGTAGACTGGAAGGCAGCTATTTTCTCTTGGCTCAAAATATAATTATACACAGTCATGGTTTTATGGGTCTAGTCAAACAAACCTGATCTATTCTTTGATGAGACCACAAGCTTGGTTAATAAAGGTAATTTTGTAGATGTAATGTACTTAGTGTATGATATTAGTCAATAAAGTGACATTTTGTTTTAGTTTTCCACATAGCATTTTTGGCACTTACATGCTGATTGCCATTCTGTTGCTTGACATGTAAATTTGAGCACATAGACAGATGACTATGTAGATGTGTACTAGCAACAAAAATGCAGTAAGGGGGGAGGCCCTCCCATGTTTACCCAGTAGCTGAGTAGCTAGAACATGTGCTTAGTAAGTTGGAGACCCAGGTCCTAGGCACCCCTCTTTCCCCAAAGGGAATTTCAACCAATAGCTCTCTGATTTTCCAGCATAGTATTCTAACCACCAGGCCCCAGGCCAGGCATTCTCCAGACTCCACTCCAGCATGCCTTTTGAGGCTGAGCCTCTGTTGCTTTTATATAATATAGCCATTGGAAAAAATAGAAGAAGGACTGTTCAAGGCTCTAGATTAGAACTCAGAGCTTTATTCTACCCAAGCTAGCTGCTACCTTACTGAGCCACACATTGTCTGACTTCCTTTTTTCCCTCTGAACTCACCCAGTTTCAAAAGGAGTGCTGTGGAGAGTGCTTGGAAAGTGCCTAACTTTTGATGTGATAGCTAGAATGATGTCATAAAAGTCAGAGTTGCAAGTTCAAACCTCCTCTGACCACGGATGTCCAGTACATGACTGGAAAATGGCTACTCTGGGTGCAGACAGAAGTTACATTTGTCACACAGTTGGGCCCTTGAAAATCCTCTACAGCCATGCCCTGACAGAAGTGTACAGCTACAGAGCACTTTAAAAGTCCCTGATTATTTGATAAATTAACCTTTGCTCAGACAAAGGTGCTCCAAAGTGGAGTGCCTTCATTAATTTCTGTCCGCTTGGGCAGACAGAAATTTTGCCCCACCTGTGTTAGAAAAGGAGTGGAACAAAATCAAACCACAGAATGGGGCTCCATATCATGGGAAACAGTGACTCTTAAAAGGACAGAAGGGTTATGATAGATGAGGAAATAAAGGGAGTTCCCAGAATGGGGCTGTGCCAAAATGAAATCCTGGGATGCATTAACATAGGACTAAATAGAGATATTATTTTACCTCTGTTAATGGCACTGATAAGCTTGGTGTCTGAATAATACATCCAGTTCTTGTGCCCATGTTTTAAAAGGGAAGTTGGAAAGTTGGAGAAGGTGTAGAAAAGAGACACAAAAACAGCTTAAAGGCTGAGGAAAATACATTATCGAGAGAGATTTAAGAACTTAATATGATTATCAAAAAAAGGATTTAGAAGTGATTTGAGTATTGTGTATAAATATTCCCTTCACAGGGAGAGTACTATAGCAATGGAAAAAAAAAAACATTAATTCACTGGTTCCTGATGTCTTCAAATCAAGACTGGATTGCTTTCTGGACTACAACTGTTAGTCAATACATACTGTACAGTTTAGGAAACCCTCAAGCTAGTGGCTCAGTTATCACTAGATGAAATATGATTGTCTGTGATTAAAAAGGATATCATACTAGAATATATAGCAGTCCCTTCTGGACTAAAACTCTATGAAAGTATGAGCAAGGGAGCTAACTATTAAATAAATAAAATTATTCCTTTATTCACAACTGCTTTCTTGACATCTTTTCAGCTTACTTTTTGAATACTGAAAGAAGAACCTAAAATGCATGTAAGACACTAGGCATTTTCTCATTTGTTTTAAATCGTGTTTTTTCCCTTCAAGCATCCATACTCACCTGCCAAAATATCTCTAAAACTGCTACACTAGCATGCAGCTACCTGCATATGTAACAGATGTGTAAGTGCAGAAAAAATATCTTGCAGGTCTTGAGATCCAGCCAATATTACAGGATTCTTACAGAAGGAATGGTACAAGAAGCGTGAGCTGGAGGTCATTAGCACTGCATTTTTCTAAAATATCGCAAGTACAGAAACACGTAAGGAAAAGAACTTTAGCTGATTCACTCTAGTGTTTTCCTTATGTTCGGTATATTTATTTGTGTCTGTGTTTATATAGGCAGACAAGGTTCATTGGGTGAATCTGATATCTTTTATTAGACCAACCCAAATAGCTGGAAAATAATTATTAAGCAAGCTTTCGGGTTCAAAAACCCTTCGTCAGGCTAAGGAAGTTTCAGCAGTTGGTGTGTGCTCTTCCTGGATGGAATGAAAAGTAAAGAAGCCAGCGGTTGGGCTGGTATGCATACAAGACAGGTAGTCAGTGAAAATGTAGATTGAGGAGTCAATGGGTGAGAGAGAAGCTGGGGGGTGGGGAGAGAGAGAAGGGGGATGAAAGTGCAGAGATACCTGGGGAGTCAGATGTCAGGCAGGTTATAATGTGTCA
>NW_005842358.1:1194709-1215370 GCF_000455745.1 Alligator sinensis
TGGAGTATTCTAAAGAAAGTCGGATGGAGGGATGGTGATTGTTGAATTTCTGATGGAACTCAATCAGAGATTGTAGGTTTTCAGTCCAAATGATGAAGATGTCATCAATGTATCTTGAGTATAGCAAGGGTTTGATGGTGCAGTTCTTGAGGAAGTCTTCTTCCAGGTGGCTCATAAAAAGGTTGGCATACTGTGGGGCCATTTTAGTGCCCATAGCTGTTCCCATCATCTGGAGGAAGTGTTATTAAAAGTGAAATTGTTGTGTGTGAGGATGAAGTGTATAAGCTCAGTGATATCTTTGGGTCTGTATTCTGGGTTGTAATCTTGTTCCTGTAGATATGTACGGCAGGCTTGGATGCCATCCTGGTGTGGGATGTTGGTATATAGGCTGGTTACATCCATGGTGGCTAGGAGTGTGTTGCTAGGAAGGTGGTTTATGTTTTTAAGTTTCCATAGAAAGTCTGTAGTGTCTTGTACAAAACTTGCTCTCTGGGTGACCAGTGGTTTTAGGACTGATTGAACGAAACCTGATATTTCCTCAGTTAGGACCTATCATATCCTATCATGGTTGGATGCCAGGGTTCCCTTGTTTGTGGATTTTAGGGAGCATGTAAAAAGTCCCTGGGTTAGGTAGCGGGGGGATCAAGGTCTGTAGTTTTTCTTGTAGTCTTGATGGAAATGATTTGATGGTATTGTCGAGGTTTTCTGGTGAAAAGGGGAGTAGGATCTTCTTGTAGTTCTTTGTAATAGGTGGTGTCAGAGAGCTGTCTGTTGGCTTCCTTTATGTAGTCTTCATGTTTTAGGATGACAATGGGTCCTCCTTTATCCGCTGGTTTTATTACTATTTGGTGGTTAGATCTTAGAGATTCTATGGCCTTTTTCTCTGGTAGAGAGAGGTTGTTGTGGTGGCGCGTGTTGCTGATTATTTCATTGTTCATTCTTTCCCTGAAGCAGTCAATGTAGCGGTCAAAGTTAGGGTTTTGTCCACTGTGAGGTGTCCGATCTGATGTTTTTTTGGACTTTTTGGCGTTGATCTTTTATATGTGTTTATATAGTGCATTTGTGGAAGAAGCCAATCCAATTTTGAGAACATGAATAAAATATTTAATACATATAAGGCCCCAATCCTGCAGCCCTTATTCATGCAAGTATAACATACTTGTGTGTGCTCCTGTTTTCTCCTGTGTGATGAAACATTGAAAAATGGCTATGTGGCAGGCAGAATATCACACAAGAATCGTATGGAGAAAGTAACAACTTCCATCAAAGCCAGAAGTGTATTCAGAAGTCAAAATTACTTTGTGAATGGCTTGTGACATCAGTTCCCCCCAAAAAACTTGTGCGTGCCAACATTTTTGGACCTCTCTTCCCTTTCTGTTGCTTCCTTAGCACATGTGTTTGATGGCTTTTCAACCTATCCCAGTTCTGTTAACACTCATTTTATGTCACTAGTCCCTTCGTTTATGTCTCTATGTTTATCTTTAATTATCATTAGGGGGTTAAAAAAAAAAAGAAAATATTTAGCTCACAGGAAGTAGCCCATTATCAGAATGGAACTTTGTTCCCTGGTGCCATCAATTTAGTACTTTTACCAGCACACAATTTACCTGTAACATCAGTTATCTTAGTGCTACTTTCCAGTGTTCATTTCAGAACAGAACAACCTTTTCAGAGCAGGGAACTTAGTCTTGACACTTTCCTGCATATGAGATATTTTACTAATGGAGAAGGAAGTCACAAAACACCATATGCTTCTTACTAAAGTACTTACCATTTGGTAACCACCTGATGTTTCTATACTTAGGATACCGGATACCACAGTACTGATAATAGGCACCTTTAAAGGCAGTTATTGTAAACAGGTCCACAGGCTAGGACAGGAAGTCAAAGGGCATGTGGGAAATGGGCCAAGATCCTAATTAGGTTACAAGTCTGTCAGAAACACAGCCTACACCAGCTCTGACTAGTGGAATGGATTAGGCATAGCATAGCAGATCTCCAGAGAATTCACTATAGGAGGCTTGACTCTAAGATGAGCAGTCCTAAATTTCTTTAGCCATTCTAATTAAGCTTAAAGGTCTGCACAGGTTTGGGCATTTTGTAGGAAGAAGCAGAAAGCCAAGGACATTTTTATTAAAAAGTATGTTTAAAACGGGTAAGGATAATATCATGACTAGAGTAGAGGAGGGAGATCAGTCTCATCAGTTTCACAGATGGGACTGTTTAATAGAAAAATGCTACAGGACTGGTAGTTGTGGTAGAGTTTCACTGATGTTTCGTAGTCAGTAGCCCCTCTATCACCACTCATTCCATGTCTGTTTAGAGACACTAGATAGCGCAGAACGGTCCAATGAGAAATTAGCGGGAGTATTGCCATTCATTTCAACAGAACCAGATCTTGCCCTTGCTCTAGCTGTCATAAACATATTCTGTGAATTCCTTTTTCTCTTGATTATCCTGCCTCCCCCTCCCCAAAAGGCATGTGTACTGTAAATGTTTTGGGGGTGACATTGCACCTAATATTTCATGTATAGTTATGATGTAACAATCCTAAATAAATCATAACCAGGGATCTGGGTTTTTCATTTCCCACAGGAAAATGGAGTAAAATGCAGATTTCCCCCCTTACATGGATTTTTCATTTTAGCAGAGAAACCCATGGATTTTGTAGTTTTGCAATGACCTTCTCCTGCAGGGGGCAGGGAGGGGATGGGAGGAGGGTGGTACATGCACATGACTACCAGGCAGCCTGGAGAGCAGCTCCCACAGGTAAGGGGGTGGGGGATTGAGGCCTCCATAGGGAGGGAGGGAGTTGGGCAGGGCTGGGGCTGCCGCCCAGATGGGCGGTGCATGGGGCTTGTGGTCCGGGGCCACAATGCGCAGCTGCAGGGCCCTGGTGGCTCGTCCCAGGGGACGGAGGATGAGGCTGGCTCTCTGCCACTGCACGCACTCCCAGGGGTGCAGGGAGGACCCGTACCCTTCAGATCTGGGCATGGGGCTCAGGCTCCCACCCTGCTGCTCTCCCCTGGGGCCTCTGCCGCCCGGTGGATATGATCTAGTGCTGCAGGGAACAGTGGAGCCACCAGGAAAGCTGCTTGCCGCTGCGAGCTCTGCACTGCCCTGGTGATATGTCCCCTGTATGCATGGTGGCAGCAGGGTTGTGCCCCTCGCTGCTGCTGCTCATGCAGGCGATGCATTGCCAGGGCAGTGCAAAGCTCACAGCAGCAAGCAGCTTTCCTACATGGCTCTGCTGTTCCCTGCAGCACTGGGTCACATCCACCAGGCTGTGGAGGCCCCAGGGGAGGGCAGGAGCCTGAGCACCATGCACAGATCTGGGGAGCACAAGTCCCTCCTGCCCCCTCCCCCAGGAGTGCGCGCTGCAGTGGGGAGCCAGCCCCACTTGCCCAAGCCCATAGCAAGAAGGCAGCGGCGGGGGGTGAAGCCAGGGTCCTCTGGCCGCTGGCGGTCCCCTCTGACAGGGCTGGGGGAGCAGGTGCTGTGGGTGGGGGGTGAGGGGCACCAAGGCTGGGGGGCTGTAGGGGGGACTGAGGGCCAGGAACAGGGCTGGGGGAGGGGAGCGGGGAGGGCTGGTGGTGCCTTTCATTTTAATCACAGATTTTGTGGCTTTTATCAGAGAATTTGGGATTTTTTTATTGGAGAATACCATGATGCCTGGTTATCACAAGTGTTATTCAGCAAATGTCAAACAAATATATTCTGGAAAACTTGAAATCATTTAAAGGTGTTGGCTGCTGAATGCAGTACTAAGCCTTACTTGTATTATTTATTATATATATTTTAGTGCTACATTTTCAACAGGATCAAAGTATAGTTTCATACTGTAGAATTCTTTACAATCATTGACCCAGAATTGGCGCCATCAGTGAAATCTAGGATTTCATCAGAGCCTTCCTCTGTGCCACAGTCAAGAGCATTTCTGCCAAGTATTAGCCACTCACTTGGTTCTGCTCTCTGCATGCCGGCTCCTGAAAGTGAAGCGCTATAAAGTACCTTAGAGCAGCTCTGAGCACAGGCCGAGAGTTGCTCTTGGGCTTTCTGCCTTGGACAAGTTTGTTGGTATCTGCTCATGGCTGTTCTAAAGTGGCTAGATTCCCTCATTTCCAAGACTGGATACATGTAGGTGTGGAGCAATTGTGTGGAGTGTGCTTCGTGGCAGTGCTCCCAAGAGGTGGTGTAGAGATGTCCTACAAAGATGCCTCAAAGATGCACAAAGAGCCTTTGGCAAAAGTGTTTCAGAATGTGCACAGCTGTCCAGCTAATTTGAAGCTGGAAACAGTCAGCAGCTTTTGCTTGCTCAGAAATGGTTTCATTGTGCCTCAGTGAAAAAAGTGATCAAATGAATAAAAAGATGGTCTCCAGAGTTCAGTCTCCCTTTGTTGAGTCTGTTGCTGTCTCTGTCCCTCTCTACCTGTGGAAGGACTTCCAGAGTGTTTGTTGCCTAGCAGTTAACTGGAAGATATGCACATTAGTAAACTTAGCATAGGTGAGCTGCCTAACATATATTCCAAAAAAATCTGCTACAAAAATTCAACTATGAAATACTATGTTGGGTTTGGAAACTTTTATTTTTTTGAGAGTTTACTGGGTGAGGTAGGTTTTTCTGCTGCCATATCTCTGTATGATAATTTGGATTCTATGAGCAGGAATCCAGCTGTATTGCTTCAGATATAATTTATCCATCACAAGTAGCAGTGATCCTAAGCAAGCAGTATAACTGCTTTATCCTTCACTCCCGCTGAGACAAAAAAGCATTGTTTTCTTGCAGAGTACTCAGCAAGTTCTTGTTATAGAAGTCCAATTTAATAAAAGAGAAATAGATTTCCTAGTCATAAAACAGAGGCAGTTGCTAGGTTGAAGGCCTTCTTTCTTCTGTGCTTTGTCATTGTTTTCTGAGGAGCCTTGTTCAGAATTGGGAAAGAAGGTTAAAATACCATTTGCACGACTCTGATGCTGAACGCTTCTATCTTGTAATCTTGAAAATGAATTGCTACCTCACAGGGATTTTTTGATGTGGAAATATTTTACATTTGACTGGAGTCATTGCACATTTAACTTTAAAGTAATAACCTGCCTCTGATATTAATTTGCCAGATTCACATTGGAGCTAATTGTATCACCGTCAAAAATATGGTTGCAGATAATGTTTGTGTCAGGAAACTATCCTGTTGTTAGTCCATCATGTAGATATTCATTTGGTAGCTCAGAAGGCAGCTTAGATATCTTAAAATGACAGAAGAATATCTAGTCTGCTTGGGCTAAACTTCAGGGTATGTTATAATCCGAGGAACTGTTATTACATAGCACCAATGCCAGCTTGCTGTATTGCTTTTAAATTGGTTTTGTATGTACATTAGCTTTTGTATGTACGTTACTCATACAGATAATTATTTAATCTCTTATCAATTAAAAGAAGGCTGCAAAGTTGGTTTTACTTTTAAGTCACTGCAGTAATGAATATTATTTGCAAAGAGATAGCAGTCACTATATTACTTGTATGCGTAATGCCCAAGTGATTGCATTCGCTGTCTGTGCTACATTCCTGCCAGTTATGGAATCATTTGGCTTCAGACCTTCATTGCTTTATATGGTTTATTGGGAAATGTGATAAAACTCCCTGGGATTTAATTGCAAGTTTCAAATATTTACAATTCAAAGTCAGTGGAAATTATTTCACTTTTCCCCTTCTTTCTTTTTTTAGTATCAATGATCCAAACCAGATGGCAATATGGAGGGGAAGCTAAGTTAAACAAGCCTGGTGGGCAAGCTGAATAAATTATATAGCATCCATAGAGATACTGACTAAAATTCCTTGAAGCAACACTGTTTTATGGAGCTAGTGTACCTGTTTCTTTTTTCAGTAGCAAATATCACATGGAAATAAATCCCATAGAAACTGAACTCTTCTTTTCAAGCATGGAATTAGTGCAATATAACTGGATTTTTAATGAATGGCAGACATTTGACTCAGCATAATTTTTCCTGCACATTGAAATTAAGTTATCTAAGTAAACTACATTCAGGGAACCAACATGCAAATCATTAAGGAAGAATTATTTAGTGATTTACTGGTTAATACTGAAACCTTTGAACTTCATATGAATTTACTTAAAAAAAAATCCAGTGACATGCAATGTATGTTAGGAGCCATATCTACATTGAAATAAGATGCATCTTTTTAAAAAAATAGTTATAATACTGATTATCATTTCTGTAGTATTGTTTTTGAAAGTATTTTAATTAATTTGTTTTATACACAGGTACCTGGTAAATTTTATGTCCTATTTAATAAAATAATGCATTTTTATTTTTGCCTGCTTTAGGTACTGAAAGACAAAGATAAATTTGGAAACCAATTTTGCTATTTATTATCATTTTCCTTATTTTATTCAATCTGAAAAAAAGAATAATAACTTGAAATTAGGCTTCCGATAATTAGCACCTAGCTATTTCAGAGCTAACTCAGAAAACGTTGGTTAAAAAGGAAACGAGAGCTATCACCATTAATAAAGTCAAGTTCTCTCAGTAAATCTTCTAATTAATCAGTCAATGAGCCGATTATATCATTTCTATGATGTAATGTCTTCTGCTACTTTTAATTATCAATGCATCTAATCATGTAAAAATTATCATAAACTAAACATTTCCCACTTGCAAGTTTCTAAATATTAACAAATACATCTGGAACTTTATTCAAGAGATAATGGAAAAAAGTTGCCTAATTGTGCCAACAATAAAAAAAAATAGACAGCAAATTTCAGGAGAAGAATGGGGTCTTGTGATCATTTGAAGCACTTTATGGAGATGATAGATAACATTATGAAGACTTCATTTAACTGCCAATAACAGGCTATTAATTTAACAATGTTGGTGGTGCTCTTAGAGAAAATAGAATATAATGAATTCTAAAATGACCTGTTGAAGGGACAGTATGTTTCCAACAATGTCTCTACAAAAGCTTGCAAAACAGAAACTGGAAATATTTGAGTGGATTTGGCAACATTACATCAGTTGCATTCACAGAAACCCCAGCAGTTCATCAGAACAGATCATGGCATACGCTAAATAAAGCAGACAAAGCCAGGAGATAGAACTGTATATGAAACTAACTTCCTCTAAGTTAGTGAAGTCCCTGCTGTTTCATTTGAAAAATCTGGACTGGATGAAAATATTAATCCACAAATACTATTTGGTTCAATTATGCCATAAGAAGGAAAGGGCCTAATTCAAAGTCAGAAGATCCCCCTTGACTTCATAGAGTCAAGGTCAGACACACACAGCTCCTTGTTTCAATTACCTGCAGCCAACACACATGCGAGCTCTCTGTGTGAAGCCATGTTGGTGATTCTGCTGAGGGCTTAAGTCATTACAGACCCAGTATTTTCGTTTTAAGGATCATGAGTGATATCTTGACCTATTCAACTGCATGGCAACATTCTGATTACCTTCATTGGGATCAGGCATTCATCACTCTGTTGCCATCTTTTGAGGTGATATAGAAATAAGGACTGGGGATGGGGAGATGAGAGACAGAGAGGGGAGGGAACAGACCTTGAGTATGTTATGTTCTGCCATTATCCCAACTATCAGTCTACAAAATGCACTACAGTTCCTGGCTCTGTTTCTGAATTTTTATGTTTCTTAATCTACCTTGAGGCAGAGAAATGGTGGTAGGGCAGCACAATGATAACCACTGATTTTGGTTAAATCAAAATTCAGTTTGATTGCTGCATTTCACTACAGGGGTCAACTGCACTGACAGGAAAAAATGAGACCACTAGAGCAAATCCATTCCTCAGTTACACGAGAGCATCTCTCATACAGGTTGATGATTGCGTTCATGTAACTGGAGACGGAACTGGGTCAATAAATACTGTAGCTAACCTGCTTAAAAATAGATGCTTAAAAATTAGGCTCCTGAAATCTAGGGGACCTAATTTGCAAAATGGTGAGCAGTGAGCAACTTCCCATGAAGCCAGTGTTTTATGTATGTATCTGTTGTCTCAATATCAGATGAGTATGAATAAATTTTGGAACACTTGCGGAACTACTAATTGAAATGGCTCAATGTTAATTGAATAGTTTAATGAATAGTTTAGTAGATTAGTCCATGTATAATTTCTCCATTTTTTACCCAGCTATAGTCATTGTCAGGTATTTAAAAAAATTCTTAAGTAGTACAACTTCATGATTTCAGATTAAAGGTGTCTATGGAACATTGCTGGCAAATCATGATCATGCATTCAAAATACAGTAAACTGAAAAAAATAAGCAACAATTATAGACAATGAATACTTGAGTATCTTCCATCATGTTCATTTAGACATTTTTCAAAAAAAACAGAATTGACTTTGCATTATTAGCACTCAATTTATGGCCCCAATTACATTAATGATCTATAATATCATTAGTAAATTTCATAAAAAATTCAAATTTGGATTCTAAACAATAGTATTTGAAATCATCATATAAAACATGATTCGATTGCTCACAATTTTATTCCTATATGAATGGCACCATTTTCTAGTCAAGAAAGATTTTTAATCCCTGATTTGGCAGGCAAAGTACACTACATGTTCTAAAAATTGAATTATGTTACTTTATCAAATAAAACTAAATTTATACATTGTTGAGCTATGCTAGACTGTTACAATTAGGATCTTTGTCTAGATTAAGGCATCTTTAAGGAAGCAAGAGCATTTTATTCATGAACATCAAAGTAAAGCGGTATTTTATTTAGAAAGTCCTTTGGTATTCCAGAACATCTGCAAAACTGGTTTTATTGGATATACTGATAAAATGAACCAACATATGGATTATGTATTATCTCACCATATCAGTTCCATTAGTATTCACTTAAACTATTTAGAAGAACATTTAAAAAATATGTTTTTGTTCATATACAATATCATATTTTCTGCTTTCAGTTTGAAGAGACTCCTTTTATATATATTATCAGTTTACAAGCAAGTAAAACAAAGTAGTTTAAATCCCATCCCTAGGTCACTGGGGACCCCAACTGGGCTCTGCCTGGTGGGGGAGGTGGGGCACTCTGTCAGGCTTTTGTCCCCCTGCTGGGGGGCTGGCACTCCCAGCCAGGCTTTTGCTCCCCCCCTCACTCTAGTGGGGAGTGAGGGCATGGCCACACCCTGGCCTTGGGCCAGCATGCTGGGATGGAAGTGGGAGGGGGGCTTAAATCCCCTCCATGGCCTGCATGGGACCCTAGGTTGGGCCTGCCTGGGGTAGAGGGGCAGCCCCTGACAGGCTTTTGTCCCCCGCAGAGCAGAGAGTGGGGGGTGTGCCCAAAGACAGCATGCTGAGGTGGGAGAAGGGGCATTTAAATTCCCTCCCTGGTCACATGGGACCCCAGCTGGGGTCTACTTGGGGGCTGGGCCTGCCACACTTCTGCTACCCTGCTCCCTGATGGCGGGGGGGGGGGGTGGGGGGAGAAGGCAGTCACTCCTAGGGTTTTCTCCCTTACTTCCCACTCAAGTGGAGAGGAGGGTTCATAGCCACACCCTGCCTCAGGGCTGGCATGCTAAGGCATGGATGGAGGGGGTTTAAACCCCCTCCCAGGTTGCAAAGTACCTCAGCATGTCTGGGGGTGCCCCCACTCCCTGCTGAGCAGAGAGTTGGGGGCTGTGGCCATGCCCCAGCCCCCAACTGGGGCATGGCCCCCAGCTGGGGGCTCACATGCAGAGGCAGGGGGTTTAAACCCCCTCCCATGCCTTTGTGGAACCTCAGCTGGGATCTGACATGGGGAGCAGCCCCTGCCAGGCTTTTGCCTCTCCTTGTTTCCTGCTGTAGCAGCGAGCATGGCCAGGCCCTGGCCTGGGGTCAGCACCCTGAGGCAGGGGTCCTGTGCAGGCCTTCTTGCCTGCCTCAGCTTGTGAGCCCATGGCTGGGGCATGCCCACACACCCCACTCTCCACTCCAGTGAGGAGTGAGGCAGAAAACCCTGGCAGGCGCTGCCCCCTTCCTCTCCTTGAGCAGGGAGTGGAGGGGCAGAAGTGTGACAGGTACCCACCAGGCAGACCCTGGCTGGGGTCCTATGCAGCCAGGGAGGGGGTTTAACCACAGCCCCCAACCCCACCTCTGCTTTAGAGGGTAGCAGGGGAGAAAAGCTTGTGAGGCTCCCCTTGTAGACCCAGACTGGGGTCCAGATATGAGATCTCTCACCCCCAGCCCCTTCTCAGCCAGCTGCTTGGGCTAGGGAGCAGAGGGGTGGAGCCAACCCTGCTCAGCTAGAGCAGATAACACAGCCCAATGCAGGACTGCAAAGCATCCTGGGGTTCTGGGAGACTGAATTAACTTGAATTGGGAAGGGTTTGGGGACCGAAGTTCCATAAACTGGTTTGACTTGAATCAGTTAAATCTGATAGTACATTCAACCAGATTTATCTTAAACCAATGTCAGACATTTTGAAAGTGGTTTAAGTGCACTGAACTTCTGTTCTGTTACAGATTTCAGCCAGTTTCTGATCACTTAAACTGGTTAATTTGTAAATTCTGTCCCTAGCTCCAGGCCCTAAACGCAATATCATTTCTCCAAAGCCTCCCCAGCAGTTCTTTTGAATTCTGCAAAATTCCATTGAAAATGTGAGGTTTACAGGTTTTTTCTTCAGGTACACATGATAGGTGCACTTGCATGCAAATGGTTACTAAACATAATTATTCTATACTTAAAAAATAAAAAACACATCACTATAGATCAGAGGGTAGCAATCTGTGGCCCATGGAGCCAAAGCTTCAGTGGTAGAGGGGTTTTCTGGATGCCATGCTGCAGGCAGGCATCTGGGACTGTCAGTGGGAAGAGTTCTCCCTGCACCACGTTGCAGTCAGGCAGCAGGAGTTCCAGTGCAGTACATAGTCTGACAACAGAAAGAAGTAGTGGAGGCAGCTAGGTCCTAGTGGTCATCCTTCTCAGACCCAACCCATTGTGATCCATAGATTATTTAGAAAAAAGACAAATACCACAATCTAGCTCACTATTCTTAAAGGTCTGTCTATTGTTCCCCTTACCTCCCTAGCGTCTTGCAGTAGCTCCCCTCAGCTTGATCTGGTGAAAATCTGCTCCAAATAGAGCTGTGCCTTTCCTTTCATTATCTGGTAGCCCTCTGTCATGAGGGCTTCAGCAGCTTACCACAGATCTCTACTGGGTGGTTTTGTTATTCAGTGAGCTCTTCCCTGACCAACAAGAAGGTAACCAATTGTTCAGAGTGCTTTCATCTCACCTGCTCTTGGAAGTTTAATCCAATATAGAGAGGAAAGGACAACCGAGAAAGCTAAGAATCTTATACTCAAAATGCAGTCTCCCAACATCAATATGCATAAAGACTGGTCGGTACCAGAATTTATAAGATGTGCATAGATATATGTGTCCAACCATCACATGGCTTATTGCCGATAAGGCTTGAATTTCATAGGGGCTTAGCAACCACAGCTGTCATTAACTTATTTTGGAGTTATGGGAGCTCAGTCCTTCCAAAATTCATTTCTATAGAATTTTACAGGCAGGTTTTCAGATGAGTTTACCATTCAAGCCACCTGTTTAGCCACCTAAATTGGTACCTGGATGGTGAAACATGTTCAGTCTCATGGAGGTACCTAAATCATGTAGCTTTCTTTTCAAAATTGCTCAACAGTGCCAATTGGCAAGAGTGGGAGCTGCTGGATGCTAAACTATTTTGAAAAGCTGGCCTTAATCATTGCTTAATCTGGGGATTGATCAGTGAGCATCGCAGTCAATGAAAAGACTGCCATTGACTTCAGCAAGGAATTGGCTATAGCTCTGGAAATAATATGACTTTGAACCAAATCCTGAAGTCCTTATTCAATTTATATTGAATCTTTATTCAGGCAAAACTCCAACTGTCTTCTACGTAGATTCACAGCAAATTTAAAGAATGATGCCAAAGCTAATCTGCTTTAACAGGAAAGACAACAGATATGGGGAAACATATTAATGTCTTCTTTATTTATGAGTTTATACTTATAGAAGTACTATCTTTGAAGCTGTTTGTGGTATCTAAATAAAGCAGAGATGCTCTTTTTTTAGATAAATGTTGACCTCAGGAGGGGAGATAGCTAAGATTTTTTAATAAGTATTATTTTTCTTCTTGCAGTGAGTATGTAAGTACATGAACATGCATATGCTCCACTCAAAATAGTCCTTCAGTACTCTTAAGTGCTAATATATAGGGGTTTTTTGACAGTTTACATTGAAGTGTATTGCTCCTGATAATAGCATTGTTCTTGCAGATCCTTTGCTAAACCATAGGAACTATTTCTTGCTGTGTGCAGGCAGCAAGGCATTCTCTCTAATTTTTATCATATTACTAAATAAACCAGAAGAGCAGCACACTATTTTGGTTTCATTTTAGACATGTCTTTATTCCATTACAGGACAAACTAAAATATGACTATTTACTAACACAATTTAACCAATATATTTAACTTATAACCTATATTTAGGAAATCTGTTTGTTGCACACAAGTCTCCAAAAGATGTAATCAAATATCAAATGTCAGTAAGTGATGCTAGTTAGCAGGAAACGTATTCTGAAGAAGTGACAGGACCTCTGACCTAACAGCAGTTGAGGTCAGCTTTCTTCTGATGCTGACGGTGGTATCATCTCAGTGTTTTGTCTGTTAATTATAGGATTGTTTTTTGCTCTTTCTAATCTATTTTGCATAAGTCCTTAAGGTGTCCATCACAATAATAATTTGTTTTTGGGTCAAATGATGTCAGATGAAGTCCTACCAATTTCAGCCTAAGGGTATCAGATGCCCAGATCCTGTGGATGACAGTGGGGCTTGAGCCTACTAGAAGTTCTTACTGAGCCTCTAACACTTGTAGGTTCCTTTGAAAATTGTAGGCTAATTTCTCAAAATCTCAGATGCTGGAAATACTTTTGCTCTCAAGGGTTCTTTCCTCTTAGATTCAAAGCTAGTTATAACGAACAGGATATTTTTAGTTCAAGGCCAGATAATTGCAACTCTCACTGTCTTGGGCAGTTGATGAAAATCAGCCTAGAGATTTTGAACACGCTGCTTTTTAGGTAAGACAAACTGATAAGGATACATGGTTCTACATAGCTCTTGAAAAATGGTTCTAATTAAACATTATGATCCTTAACATTAAGGACCTGAACAGAAAAAGCTCCCTCAGAGAGTACCTGCCTATACGTTCGGCCATATCAGTTCAGATTACTTCAACGAACAGCTCTGCAGGTGGTATTTGGAAACATTTGGGGGACAGCTTTTTCAGTGCAATATTGTAGTGTAACTGAGAGGGGCAACTGGGGAGGCAGCCATTGTTGTGGGTGGGGAGGGGGCACAAAAACATCAGTTGCCACAGTGGCAGCTGATCACATCATTGCAGTTGGCATGGCAGATGCTGGCACTGCCCCGGGCACTGTGAAGCTCCCCTGGACATGGAACTGCGCTATTATACCTCTGGTCTAATGTCTAGAATTGTCAAGTCTTCCCCTGCTGGAGATCTACACAACCATAGATTCATAGAAAAATAAGACTGAAAGGACCTCAAGGAGCCATCTAGTTCAGCCTCCTGCACAGGACAGGATCATCCCTGACTAAACCATCCCAGTCAAGTGTTTATCCAGTCAACGCTCAAAGAATTCCAGAGATGAAGATTGCACAACTGCTCAAGGCATCTCTGCAGTGTTCTTCCCAATATGAAACCTAAATTTCTCTTGTAATTTAAGACAATCACTTTTTCCCCAGTCCCCTGTGGTTACAACAAGAGAATTGCTTCTCATTCTTTTTTATAACAATCCCTTTTGTATTTGAAGACTGTTATCAAATCGCCCCTCAGTCATCTCTTCTTCAAACTAAATAATACCTGTTCCTCCAACCTTGCATTCTAAACCATATTTTCTAGACTCCTGGAAATTATTTTCCAATTTATCAATGTTATTTTGAAACCTAATTATGTCTTCTAAAGTGTCTGCTACCTCACCCAGTGTGGTGTAATCCATACATTCAGTAAGTGGCATTCAATTTAATCCCCCAAATCAGCTGAACAATTTCAGAAACATTTACCTGGATGCTTCCTTCTCAAAGTCTGTCCCCCATTCTGATAAAAAGGAGTAGAAAGCATGATTCCTATTTGATTTGGATTAGCACTTTGTTATAGAATCTTTTGAATCGAAAGTATTAATATCATAATAAAACACCATGTGTTCTGGAGGGTCAAAGCGAAATTTAAAAAATGGTCTTATTTGAATCTTTATAAATCTTACTAAAACTTCGGATTTAAGTTGCAAAAGTATACCTTTAATTTTTATTTGTGAGATTTCAGAAGGACAGAGCTGAATTGTAATAATTCACATGCAAAGGGCAGAACTTCAAAAAAAAAGGATAAAAATAATGCTACTTTGAAACTCAATTATACTGAAAACCCAGCAAATGTCCAGGTGGTACTTTCCATCTAGGTTTGAGACTGCTCTTCTGAGACCAAATGAATCACCACCTAAAATATTTCAAGTTTCACATCTCTGCCTCATTCTGGAAATGGGTTGACCTAGCTTAGCTGTTCTGCATTCAAGATTCAGTAGGGGGTTGGAGTCAGGTTTGTAGCTTCACTTGTTGCAGATTATTTGGTTTTCTATCATTCTTACCCTATTTGTGTTTTTGATCATATAAACATTTTCCTGTTCTGAAATCTAGCCCAACCTGACAGACTTATGGATGTAAATAAAAATAATGCTTAGGTCTGGAAAAAAAATCCCATGCATTTTATTTAAAATTATTTGAATGTAGTGAGGCAAGGTTATTTGGTTAGATGTGATGTCTTTTATTAGACCAACTGAATGTAGTGAATCATTCCCTGTTTATGAAATTATTCAGTTTATAACAGTGATTCCCAAAGGCTGTGCTGAGGCTCTCTAGTGTGCTGAGACAGTGTAGAATGTGTGCCATGAGATCCCCTTGTGTAAGGAGGTAGATGCGTTTCTCCCTCCTCTGGCACCCAGTACCTGCCCCAGCTGCTCCAGCAGTACTTGCAGCTGCTCCTGTGGGCAGAGGTGTCCTTTGGGGGTGGGGAATTGGGGTGACTGCCCCAGACCCCACTCTTTGTGGATCCCTGCAGACAGTGCCGTACAGGGTCCACAGACCTGCTGAGGGCTCCTCACTCCACGTGGCTGCTGTCAGCCACCCCCCACACTCTGCACTCTGGCTGCTCACCCCCCCCACCGCCCCACTCCATGTTCCAGCTACTCGCCACCCCCCATTCCCCATTGTTGCCGCACAGGCTGATATGCCCCAGGCCCTGCATATCCCTAAGATCAGCTCTGCCTCTGGGGATTGCTGCCACTGCTGCTGCCTTCCCTTGCCCTTGCTTGCCCTCAGGTAGCCTCTGCATTAGCCCTCGTACAGCACTCCCAGCAGCTTGTTCTGTTGCAAGTGGGCAGGCCAGTGAATGCACAGACGGAGCCACACTTTGCAGCTGGGCTTATCCCTTCCACTTCTCCCATGTTCCTGTGGCTGGCAGAAGGGGCCATGGGGGTCATTGCTGGTGTGTGAGATCTTGCAGGATCAGCCTGAACAGTGGGGCTGCCCTTGCCCTTGAGGTACAGACCGGGGTGTGGGAGAGGACAGACAGTGGAAAGAGCAGGGCACAGCAGTGTGAGGTCCTGCCTCCTGTGCCCTTAAGTGACACCAGCTAGATCAGCATTCTCAATTTGGCTTCAAGGCTCCCTCCATATCTTTTTAAAATTTAAATCCATCTACGTGAATTTCAACTGGGGTGCCATAAAATCCAGAAAAGTTATGAACGGGTGCCTTGAGGCTAAAAAGATTGAGAACCATGGGTATAGAGACTGATTCTTTCCTAAAGAAAGATGTACTTGGTATCATTTTTTTAACAGTACATCTCAGCACTTGTTTGATTTTCTCTGGCAGGGGAATAGAATATGTTATATGTTTTGAAAAAATATATATACATATATATCTTTTTGTGTGTAAGAGTGAAGTGTGCTGCCAATTTTAATCCAGAAAAAAATGTGTGCCCTGGGTATCAACATTTGGGGGGACTGGGTAATAGAAAAGAATGAGTGACACTACCTCAGAGGGGAAACATAATATATATTGAGGACAATGGAAATCTTTTGGATACCTGTTCTGAGTAAACACTGGGCGTGGCCCTCAAAAGTGACCAAGTTAAACTCACTGTCGCTCCAAAGGGATAGTGAGTGGAACAAGAGTTTCCTTTTCATTCCCTGATGCTGGCCCACCAAAACAGCAGCCCAGCCCCTGGCAGCTCCATATTTTAAATGGCCTCAACTTATCTGATTTTTATATACCACACATTCACATCTTTCCCTTACCCTGCAAAGCTTCAAATTCCTCCCATGAAGAGGAAAGATTTGGATGACATTTCCTAAGAAGAACCTTTTATTTTTCCAACAGACTTCCCATTCTTTCCATGGGGGAAACATTGGGCCTAGTAAAATAACTTGTAAAGGAGCTATCAGAAGAGTGATTAGATAATTAAAGACATGTTGTAGTCTGTAGTATTGAGTCAATTTAATGCTATGGATTGTTGACCTTGATACATTATTAGACTGCAGGAGTGGAAAATAATCTTGCATACCCAGGATAGCAATAATGGGAGGTCTATTAACATAAACCAGAGTGTCTATATGAAAATAGTGATAACAGCTTTCACCATACCTTCATCCCAAAGGAACTCAGAGAATACTCTACAGTTGTTATTCTTATGCCATAACATCCTGGAGCCATAGTACAACTTCAGTTTTGTTGCTGATTGACATTGAATCTGGGAGCTGGACTTGGATCTCTGTGCCCAGTCTATCCCCCATCTCAGCTGTGTTTGGAGATTCAAGCCCAGAACTTTTAGCACTGTTGTGTTATGTTGCCTCCATATA
This sequence comes from Alligator sinensis, assembly GCF_000455745.1. Lineage (NCBI taxonomy): Eukaryota > Metazoa > Chordata > Crocodylia > Alligatoridae > Alligator > Alligator sinensis. The sequence goes on from NW_005842358.1 coordinate 1,211,638, forward strand.
TATGTCATAAACACCATCCCATATACAAAATATGGAAAGGTGACAACAACAGTTTTTTTGACTTGTGTTCAGTATGTATCTTTTAAAAATCCTTCCCAGCCCATCTTTCTCAATTCTATATGGTATTTACATTGTTTTTAAGTCAAGGAATTTGAGATCATTCTTTTTTTGTTAAATACGTCAAATTGAAGGTTAGAGAGCAGTATGGATTTGCCAGCTGTTTGTTAAAGATCACAAGAAGAAAAAAATAACAAATAGTTATTTTTATTAATGTTTTGCTAAGAAATGCATATTTTTAAGCTTTTAAGACCATTTTTAATTCTACAAAGTTTCTGCAGCTTGGGAAGAATGATGTTTCAGGAAGTTAAACATCTGTAGCTCTTTATCTCTCTTGTCTTTGTTGGCTCTTCCAAAGCACCAATAAAACACAGACATTTCCATAAAAGAACCGTTAGAATCAATAGAATAATGTATTGGACTTAAGATGGTTTGTCCAGGGCATCTGGTTTTTGTCCATTTTACACAATTTTAGACATTGACAGCACCAAAAATATTTGGTCTGTCATTTGTCTTGCCTTATGCTTTCATCTAAATCATATTGATATATGAAAGCAACAGGACATACTTAGCTTGATGGAGGATACATTCAAATATGGTCTTGATTAAACAATGTATTTAGCATATGCTTAAGCGTCTTCCTATTTAGCAAAGCAGTAAAGCCTGTGCTTAACCACTCTGCTGAATGCAGTCTTGCTTATTTGCAGATTATTGACATGATGTGTAGAAGTTGTTTTTGAAGCTGTTAGCGTCTAGTCCATGGGTATGCACATTCAGAAGCTTTCTTGGCCTGAAGCTCCTTATGGGATACTATCAAGCGAGCGTCATGCTTTGACTTCAGCTGAGACAAATAAGGTTTAGCATGAGGTATAGTCTTCTGGACAAAGCAGTGCTAAGTCTCTAGCTCTACTCTATTTTGCAGGGTACAAAAGGCAAAAGAATGAACATGTCTGGGGAGACATGAGCCTCAGAATAATCCTTATCATGCAGATGAAGGTAAACATTATGCTTCTTTCTGCCAGTTGAAAAAAAGTAGTAATTTGGGGCAGTGGCAATGCATAGAGGGTTCACGGGGGTGCAGGTGCACATCCTGAGAGCGCCAGTGTCCCCCCTAACATGCCCCTCCCCCAACTAAGGTGGCACCACTCGCCTATGATTTGGGTTGCTTACAGAAGTGCAGAAAGGCACTTGCAATCGCACTGTAACTTTTGCATTTAAGACAAAGTGTGAAAAATTACAGAGCAATTGAAGCACTTGATGGAGGGGATGGGGGTTTGGAGCCATTCAGCATTTGGTGGGAGAGGGGGAGAGGGGGGCGGGGAGGCTTGGGACCTCCCTGCACTGGCAGAAACCAGGAGGCAGGGGGTGCTGTCTCACACCTCCTAGTATGCTCCACAGGTTCAAGGTGGTGGGCTGCTGGAGACTGCTGAGAGCAGCCAAAGAAGCTATCCATAGCCAGGCAGCTTGCCTACCAACCTCTTGTCCCCACCCCACCTCCTCCCTCTGGCCAGCTGAGAGTCACAGCTGTAAGGATAAGTGGGGTCTCTCCCCACAGTGTCCCTGGGACCAGGGAGCTGGCAGCCAACCAGGCACACTGTGGGGAGGAGGCGTCTGTCTCCCTGAAGCACTTCTGGGACTGGGAGAACTGGCAGGCAGCCTGGGCATGCTGTGGGGGGCAGGGGTCTCTCCCTCCTGCTTGCTTCTCCAGAACCAGGGGAGCAAGCAGCCCAGTCAGATATGCTGGGGGTGGGAGGTCTCCCCCCTGCTTGCTCCTCTGGGCCCAGAGGAGTAAGCAGCCTGGCTGGGTGCACTGCCAAGAGGGAGTCCCCTCTCTCCCCTGCAGTGCACCTGGTCTGGCTTCTGGCTGTCCTGGTCCTAGGCAGTGTGGGGAGAAACACCATCCTCCCTTCCCTCCCCCTCTTCCTCCTCACCAGGCTGTGGCTCTCAGGTAGCCAGAAGTAGGCAGGGCTGGGATGAGAGGCTGTCACCGACAACCCAGGGGCAAGGCTGGCCCAACAGTTGAGCAGGCAGAGGACACAAGCTCTGCCTGCCTGAGGCTAGAGCATAGCTCCACACAAAGGTGCATGGGATGTGGGTGGAATCACCCAAAAGTAAACCTCTCTGAAAACCTGTACACAGGTTTGCTAAGTCACTCTTCCCTAAGGTGCCTTCATCTGATAGCTCATTAGATGAGGGCTACATTTTTGTGCCACTGGTCACTTTAAAAGCACTCTGCAGCCCTGAAAGTTTGTTACCTTACAGCTGTAGAGCACTTTCAGGGGCCTCATCATGCAAAAAATGTAACCACTGTACATACCCTTGATAGCTAAGAAGGAACAAGTTCTTGTTTTGCCTATTCCTTTTGAGTTTGTACAACCACATGCACCATCCCATATTCACATTGTTCACCACTAAGCTCCTGCTACCCTTTTCTTAAGAAACATATTTTTTATTATTAGAATTTCTACATAGGAACTGTAGTTACTTATCTGAATTTCTGAATGCAGGAACTAGTTCTTATTCTTATTTTTCTTTTTTCTTTTTTGTTAACATAGGAGGAAAATCAGAATGTGAATAGTGAGTGGAAATGTCGCCATGACACATGGGAGAAGAGTTGTCATATCCCACCACAGCGGGGGATAACAAACATACCCAAAACACATGCCCTTAAAAATGTCAATGGGACTGGATTACTGTTAAGATGACTGGCAGTTACCTGCAGCCTACATGTGGGAGAAGGGCAGGGATTCAAAAATGTCATGTAGTTTGGCCAAACATTCACAATTCTGGATGCTTATCAAGCCCTAACTTGTGGTCTCTTAGATGATCCTTCATCCCACAATTATTTCCTTCCTGTCTGTCTGTCTGCTTGTTTGATCTGTATCTGCTCTCCTCATTGATTTCCCCTGCCACTAAGTTAAACCCTTCCCTACAGCAGACAAAAGGATACAGCTTTCTGCCAAAAACCAGTATTATCTGTCACATATTGGGTCTAGTCTATTTATTATTGCGTTGATTATTCCTACGACCCCCAGGATACATATAACTGGAAATACATCACCCACTACTAAATAGCAATATTGTTACCACCAGATTTTTCATATATTCAACATTATAAATTGCCATTTTATTTAGTTTTCAAATAAAACTCTGTCCTTGAGACACTATGCACTATGAATGACCTATTAAATGATACAATATGGAGTTAATTATATTCATCACATGCCTTTGAGCATCTGCCTACTTGTTATTGACCTAACATGTTGCTGGAATGTATGGGTTGTTCTCACCACTGTTGGGGGAAAGTCCCCATCATGCCAGAGGTAATTTGTTTCAGTCAGTTTGTCACTTAATCATCTTTTCTGAAATACACATATGCTTTAATAAAATAAGTGGCTTTTAAACTCTTTGGAAATGACTATCTGTCAATACCTGGATCCTTCCTGGAGTTCTATACAGAACAGTATCTGAGGGCAGGGAGGTGGCATAGGATAAACAGTGTTTATTATATTATTCTAACATTACAAAAACATTATAGTGCTATGTTAGATTGTTTTGTGACAATTAGCTTTTCTTTCTAGCCCTGGTGTACAAACATGTTTTGTCTCTCTGTGTCTTCAGCTCCTACTACTCCTTCTAGAAACTGGAAAAAAGAAAGAGGCTTATTTCTCACTCT
>NW_005842358.1:1215380-1218156 GCF_000455745.1 Alligator sinensis
CTTCCTGTTGTTATCAAGAATCTGACTCTTACCCTAATGCTGGCTGAGCATTCCCTCTCTCACTCAACAAGTCAGGCAGCAGGGTGCTCTTTCTTGGATCAGGCATGTTACCTCTCAGCTTTGTGTTCTTGTGGTACCCTGGCACAGGACACAGCCTGTCTGACTCAGGAGAAAGACTCTCCCCCTCCCTACCTCTGCCTGAACAAGAAGTGATTAGAGGAAGCACTCACAAAAGACAATGAAGATGCAGTGAGAGACACATCTAGAGCCCTCCAGGCAAGGATGATAGGTGTGAAGCAACTCCCCAGGTCTCATTTGCATCTGAGATGGAACCGAATGACAACTCATTTAAATGGGAGATGGGACAGGAATGTACCTTTATTAGCATTCAGGATGGAGAACAGAGATTCCAAAGCTAGGACCACACTGAATTCTGGGACTAGAGAAGAAGGGGAGCACTGCATGATGGGGGATCCCTGCTCCAAATGCTAATCAACCCATTTCTGCACACACCCAACTCAGCAGTTATCAGACCAATTCTAGTAATGATTCTTTAATTGGTACCCAGAACACTGAATCTTCCTGTCTGTATTGTGAGCTCCCTCGGAGTAATGCCAGGAGTGATAACTTCTGATTATCCAGCTGGGCTCTGTTAACCAGTGCTGGCCTTGCCCTCCTGCTCTGTCCCTACTGTCCCACTCCATCCCTGCATTACCCTCTGGCCCTGGGTAGTAGGGAACAGTGGGGCAAGCCCCACCTGCTCCTGAGAGGTGGTGGCAGCACTCCATCCCTGCCCACCCCCTCCCCCACAAATCATTCTTGATGGGCAATTTGCTAGTTAGTTCTTATAAAAACAGATAATCCAAAACCTGGCTGAGAAAGAGAAAAAATGCTACTTTGGAATATAACATTCCCATATGAAGCAGAGAGAAATTTAAAGAGCTAATAGTTTGGGAAGCTGTCTGAAATGTAGACTTATACTGGAATAGTTTCAATCTGTCATTAATAAGCAGTAGCTCATTGAATAAAAACAGAGCTGCAGTATCTGAATATCAGCTACAGTTGTAAAGAACTGGTTTAAAGTATTCAAAGCCAAATTTTGAGATCTCGTTTTCATATTCCTGGAAAAGAGTGTGTTCTGGCAGAGACTTGATCCAGAATTTTTAACTTATGGAAAGAGACTTGCCTTAAACATGTTTATATTGTTTTTCTTTAACCAGACTTTGGGGTTTTCCATCATTCAGACTTTTTTGCCTATGCAATAAGCTCTGCTTTCACATTAGAAACATCTACAATTTGACAAACAAAATGCACTTTAAAATGCAGAGGGATTTACAGATCTCTCATTACATGTCTCACTCTCATCTCATAATTATACAATTACATTTTATAAAGCAATACATTTTATTTATAAATAATGAGGAAAAAAATTAAATGCCTACAACCAATGATAGCAAAACTACAAAAGGTTTAAAACTCCATCCAAAAATTATGGATGGGTTTTTGAAGTTTATTGTAAAAAGCTTTTATAAGTTTCTTTTTTAATCTCCCTTCTCTTCCATCTGATCTCATTTTATTTCTCTCTCTTTAATTCTCTCTCTTCCCGAACCAGTCCAAATCATCTTTTCCAGAGCTAATTTTCTGCTGCCTCTGCTGCCTCCCAACAGACTTCCTGTACTTATATCACCGCTGACCTCTCTCCCTTCCTTAGCATCATCCAATTCTGTTTTTCAGGCGTGGAGGGAGTCGGACATTTTTGTTCAACACATTTTCATTTAAAAGAAAAATGGCCTATTGGCTAAAATGAATTTATTTCCTGCTTAAAAAAACCCTTAAAAATAAAGAAAACTGAAATAAGGTGAATTAATATATAGATGTTGGTGGTTAACCATTTAAAAAAGGCCCTGAAATCCTGAAACTTTCTGTAAAAAAATGGAAAGAAAAAGAATAATTTTGTCTTTTGAATTCTTTAAATTAAAAATACTTATTGTTTTTAGCCAGCTCCACAGTGATTAGTGATACAACATATTTAATGATACAACATATCTGCACAGAACCAGCAATCACCCCAAACACACCAAAAAAGCTGTGATATACAGCCAAGCCCTCAGATACCACCGCATCTGTACTGAAGAGAACACCCAGGATTGCCACCTCACCAATCTTAAAAAGGCTTTCACCCAACAAGGACACTCCTCCAGAGAGACAGATAGAACGCTTGAAAGAGCCACCCAGATACCACATGAAGAACTGCTGCAGTACAGAAGGAAACCCCCCACAAATCGTACACCGCTGGTTATGACATATCACCCCTCCCTCGAACCCATACAGAAAATCCTCAGACAATTGCAAGCCATACTAGAAAGAGACCCTATTCTTAAAGAGATCTTCCCAGAGCCACCTGTCCTGGCCTTCAAACAAGCACCAAACCTCACTAACCTCATCACCAGAAGCAAACTTCCTCAAGCCCAGAACACACCAAAAGGATCCAGAACATGCCATGACAAGAAATGTAAAACCTGCCATCACATCTCCCACACCCCCACTATTACTACACCCCACAACAGAGCCATCAGCATCCCAGGATCTTACAGCTGCACCTCCAGAAATGTAATATACCTCATCCAATGCACCAAATGCCCTGATGGAAAATACGTAGGAGAGACCAAACAACAACTGCACACCAGAATGAACGTACACCGGAAATCTATCAAAGACAGAAATACCCAATTACCTGTGGGGGCACATTTCTCACAAGAAAACCACTCTCTCTCCA
>NW_005842358.1:1219447-1224559 GCF_000455745.1 Alligator sinensis
GGCCCCTCCCCTGCCTGCCCCCCAAGCCACCTAAGCACTTCCCTGACCAGCCTCACCCCCCGCCTTCCCCCCTGAGGCTCCCGATCCCTGGCCTTCCACCCCAGCATCCCCATAGTTTAAAGAAACCAAACCCTGGCACTTACTGGCAGTCTGGCTACCATCTGTGTCACTGGGACCCCACCCACACAGCAGGGGGCAGAGGGACAGTCCCAGTGGTCCCAGCCCGGTCCCTCCTGCCCCCTGCTGCCCTGTGCTGCCTGGGCAGGGCTCTGCCAGGAGGCCCTGGAGTTCCCCCAGCCCTGCTTCTAGGGTAAGTAGAGGATTTTTTTTCAGGTTTTTTTCTTTTTTTTTCCCTTTAAAGTGATGATGCCTGGGGTTGGGGAGGCAGCCATGGGAGCCTGGGGGTGCAAGTGAGGGGTGGGGTCAGGCAGGGCAGCCATCTGAGGGCTGCAGCAGCTGGCAGGGGTTGGGCTAGGTGGGGCAGCAATCAGGAGGCTGGGGTGGGGAATGTGGGCCCTGCAGGGGGGGGGTGGTAGCCTCTGCAGGAGCTATTTGGTCCCTATTGGGGGGTCATAGCTCCTGTGTGAGGGCCATAACCCCTGTTGGGGGGCCGTAGCCCCTGTGTGTAGGCCAAACCCCATGTTGGGGGGCCTGTACCCCTGCATGGGGACCAAATCCTCTGTTGGGGGCCATACCCCTGCGTGGGGGCCATAGCCCTTGTTGAGGGGCTGTAGCCCTTGTGTGGGGGCCAGATCTCTTTTGGAGGGCCATAACCCCTGTGGGAGGGAGAAAAATATATATTCATGTATTCCTAAATTCATGAAACATGTATTTAGAGTTTACTTTAGTATTATGATAGAGACAATAGTAGTCTTCCAAATTGCTTTAATACTGTAGATATATCAATAAAACATTGTCCAACTGACCACTGTCTCTGTCTCACTCTCTCTTTCTCTCTCTCTCTCTATAGTGGTCTTTTGTTTTACTTGTGGAGGAACATGGATTTGGGGGTATTTTACAGAGTAACTTTGGAATTTTTTTTATCAGGGATTTTTCAGTTTTCCAGTAGGAAACACAAGAATTCCTGCTAGGACCTTCCCTGTTCAGAGCTGGCACCTTGGACTCAGCTGGCTGTGGCTGACCTCCTGGCCAAATGGGGCCAGGAGGACATGCTTTGACAGTTCAAAGCAGGCCACCACACCCGGAACATCTTCTGGGTGATAGCTGCCCAGATGGCTGGGCACGATGCACACATGGCTGTAGTGCCACACAGAGGCCAACTCTCCAGCCATGGCCCACTGGCAGCTGGCCCAGAGGGGCAGATGCCTCTACTGGCTGTGCAGTCCCCATCTGGGTCTGGCAGGTGTGCAGCAGTTCACAACTGTATTCAGATGTTGCCCACATTGGGGTCCCCAGGTGTTAGAGGCACAGAAGAATACACTGCCATTCTGAATTTGCCAAAATCACAAGATCTGCAGATGCTAGTGGTTTTCTATATTTACATGAAAGTTATCAGATCTAATTGGTAAAACAAGAAGTAAACTAGGTAAACAACAAAAACAAAAAAACCACAGCAGATTATTGATTAAGGATAGTTCTTAAAGAGTTGTATAGAAAGATTTGCTGTATCTATTTCTATCCTACTTGCAAGTTGTATAGTCAATGCATATTATATTGAAAGGATTATATTCACATTATCTTATTGCAGTTGTTGGCTACAAATGTCCAACTCAGGATCCTTAAAATTCTGGTTTATTAGAAACACTGTAATGAAGTTAAATCATAAACCTTGGGGCTGGACCCCCCCACACACACATTAGCAAGCTACAAGAGTCAGGTATACCTATCCCACAGGTACTGAAGTCTGCCATCGATGGCCAGTCGAGGCTTCTTCCAGCATGGTGTTATCCTCCAGAAGGGGATCGCCGGCTGGTCCTTCTGGCTGGACAGGTCGGGTGCTGGTCAAGTTGGAGATCAAGAGGGTGCCCCTGAGGGTCACTTTTCACTGTTTTTTATCTGTCCTTGGCAGACTTTGGTGACTCCCCAGTTTTCAGGTTTGCCCAATCCAGGGGTCATTGACCCTCGAGGGACTTCCCCCTCGGTGGCTACTGGATGGGCTCCGTCAGCCCCCGTCCCCCTCGGTGGCTACTGGATGGCATCTGTCAGCCCCAGGGGTCGTCCGCATGTACATTCAGGTTTGAGAGTCCGTTGATGAATTTTGAATAGGGCTCTGGGAGCAGTTGATCTGGAGATATTCAGCCCAAAAGTTGGTCCCTTGAGTTGATTAACTCAGACCAGGGCTTCTAGCCCTTGAACAGTGAAGTTTAGAGAACTCCCAGTTTCTACATTGTCTTCTAGTGATTTTTTCCGTTGGTTGATCTGCGGTTTTCCTAGGTGTTAATTGCTGCCTGCTACTATGTTACGCATTCAATCACTGATTCACTCGCTCTTTCAGGGGCCCGCCTGATACAGGGAAGTGGCAGTTTGATTCCTGCCCTTGTTAACATTGTTACAATGTATAACTTACTTCTGAAACTAAACACATTTAGTTGAAAAGGTGAGGAGTATAAAATATACGCTACAAGAGTAATGCCATGGCACACAGATAGATAAAAATACCAAAATACAAGGGGAGATACAAAATACACACATATAAACTTTAAAACACAATTCCTTATCTTATATTGAAAGAGAGAGGAAGGAAGAAAAGGTAGAAAAAGAGAAACATATCCAAAGAGGGAAGAGCAAATGCAGGCAAAAGGAAAAGGGGGCTTTCTGCTACACAGTGATCAAATTAATAGTTTCAAGGAATTTTCATAAATTTTATTGGCAAAGTCCAAGGGATCTTGCTAAGATTCCCATATAGATACAATATAATATAAATAATACATTAGAAACTGGTTGTATCTGAGGGTATTCCTGCGCCACCGTTGTATAATGCATATGTACCTGCAGATAGATGTTGTTCGGATCTTGTAAATTAACTTGTTCAGATACCTTTAGAAATCTAGATGCAGTGACACAAATTATAGTGGTGTCCGTAGTGTATACATACCCTGAAGCTGAGCAAAGTTATCTGCAATGATGATGGAATTTTGTTTATACATACTTGCACAATGCAAAAAAAATTGAGAAATTTTCACTAAATATATAAATAATTGATTCTGTGAACATGCTGTTGCAACATTTCACTGAGGTCAAGTTATTCGTATTGTTATTGTGCAACACTTATATGGAGAACAAGAGTATCCCAAATTTTAATCATAAATGTTAAAAGATCTGGGTCTTTGGAGGGAATATAAATCCTTATTCTTCATGGCCTATGGTCAGATTATTCCATAAGTTTTCTTACACTTTCTTCTAAGCATATGGCATTACCCATTATCAGACACATGATTATGCCTTGTCCAAGAGATGCTTTAATACGTACACTAAGTCATTGTAATAAATCAGAATAAGTAGAGACATAGATAAGATTATATCTCTGATAAACCTTATCTTTTTTCATCTTAATGAAGAAACCAATTTAATGACACCATGAGCTGCGGGTCACTGTAAGTGGAAACTGTAGGATGCAAAAAGGGACAGATTCATAGAAATCTGGATTTCTTCCCAATTCCCAATTTTCCATTTCTGTGTCATCTGTGGAAATTGTCTCCATCTGATTCCCATGGTCTTAAAACAATGGCTTGTGTACAGATACATTTGTGACAATGTTTTAAAAATACATTGAAGAAGAACTTCATAGAGGAAAATTATAAGATAGGTAATGTTGACACTGTCGTGCCCTCTTTGATATCCGACTATAACATTGACAGGAAACAAACAGGTTTTCCTTCCTCTTCTTTTTCAACAGACAGCAAATTAACAGATACATGCTTGATATTAGTGTAGCCTATAAGCAACTTAACTCTGACAAACTCTACCATATCAAGGCCTGAAGCAGAGACATCAGTGGTACACTGGTATAACTAGATAACGAAGGGTCAGCCATCCAGCCACAGGGCTCAGAAATTACCACAGCATACATTTTTTACTTAATAATGTCCCAGCCTCTAGCACATTATTGAATGTCTAATCTCTGAAAATAGAAGCAGCAAGAAATCATTACAATAAATGAAGTTTTTGTTATCCCCTGAGTGCTGAATTCTGAGCTAAACTTCTTTTTTCCTTTGTTTGGAAGGAATCACACTAGAACATTCATCAATCATTCAGAGATGCTAAATATTCTATAAACTGTATACATTTCAGTTATAAACCTTCCTGAGATCAGAAACTACCAGGACAGTTTTTCATGAAAACAATATACAGCTCTATTCACATTTCATAACATAATATTTAATTCCATAAAAGAGAAAATAAGAAAATGAAAAACTTTCATTTTTCTTTGTAGAAAAAATCAGAACCCTGAACTTGGATCAAGTTCTGATCTGGTTGGTTATAATGGGCAAATAAGAACTCTATATCTGACTGCTCCCTAAACTGTTACGAAGTTCAGGTCCAGATCCACATTACAGCTTTGTAGACCTTCATGCTTCCATAACTGTGCATACCAAATATCCCTAGAAAGATATGGGACCAAAAATGACAAGTACAACTAACAGAGAATTTCATTTCAATATTAGAAAGAAAAAGAAAGACCAGTGAAATATAATAGAAATATCTCACCGATGGAAGCAGATCAATGTCAGAAGCGTTGACTGTAAGGATGGTGTGGGGTATGAAATAGTTTCTTGGGGTCATTAAAACTAGGGAGGCAGACTCTGCTAGTGTAGTACATTCTTATCTTCTATAGTTCTTTATCCATGATATTTAGTCTGAGAATAAGAGACTAGAAAAGTACGTACAATAATAATTAACTACAAAACATATCCAGACAAGTACAAAAATAGAGAAACAAGGCTGTGTGAGGACTAGACTGCTACTGTAAAAGGCTACTGGCTACTTTACCTTTTCTTACACTTTACCTCAATATAATAGGCTCTGGGCTTTATGAGTAGAACGTCCCATCCCGAAAGAATTATAATCAGTTTTATAACGAGAAAGGCATTATTGATCCAGTGTCATTCTGGGCCATGGATGGTCAGGTCTGGGGGGGGGGGGGGGGCAGGG
>NW_005842358.1:1224569-1238890 GCF_000455745.1 Alligator sinensis
ACCTGAAGGTCAGAAGAAGCCAGGACATCTGTCTGGGGACCTGAGGCAGAGATCCATAGAGTCATGCAGAGTGTGAGGTTGGGAGGCTACCACATCAAGTATCCAGGAGGTCAGGTATCCAGAGGATCAGGCAGAGTGCAAGGTCAGGATCGAGCCAGGTCAGGTATCCGGAGAACCTATCAGTCAATACCAGCACAGACTAAGGGTACAGCAGCCTAGGTATAAAATTGCACCTTGTTGCTCAGGCACTTCCCCTTCCAAGGAAGGGATAAGAGGTAAGGGGTAAGATGTCAGCTGACCTTGGCTGGCCACTCTGGTGGCAGGGAGAGGGTATGTGCCTAGATCCAGATGGTGGATTCTAGCTATCAGTATCTTCCCAAATGTTCCATTGGCAAACCAGGGTGAGTTGCCCTATTTGGCAGGCCAAGACCATGGGTTCAAGGACATGGCCTGATATCCAGAAAATCACTAACTGGTAGCTCTTTGAATGATGAAATGGTAATTATGGTGCAATGAAAGGAAAGCTTTGGTACAGGACAATATTAAGGATTTGTCCTACAGTAATAAAAATAGAAAAGCAGATGCTGTTGCCCCGGTGTCCTTATGAAGGCAAGCACCCCACTGAAGTCAGCATGCTACACATTGGATGCCCCCTGTGACTACCAAACCAAAACCTTAGCATGTGATGATGATGTTGAATTCAGGGAGCATACAGATCTGTGTGGAAAACAACCTCTTTTGAATAAAAACAAGGAAATAATAGGCACTAGGGAGGGACTCAGAATTAAGTTTTCAAAATAATCTATCCCATATACTGCTGGTGATGGTTAAAAAGACAGAAATCAGTAGGAGTGGAGAAATACCTGCACTTTCAAGCAATTTACCTATAATAGAAATAACCTGTTTCTTCTGGGTACTCATCCACCCTTCCATCTGCTGAAAAATTTTAATAATTTACTTTCTATCCAAATTGGATCAGACACTAGCCACATTGAGTGGAAAAGAAGGACTACAGCCAACTCTTCTAGCTTTGGGAAACTGTCCCTAAACTCTCTCCTGTTCATGACATTTGATGTGCTCTCTGTGTTCCAGTAAATTGGGCTGTGTGTAATGAACAAGAGGATTTTTTAAAGGTTATTTTTGATCATATTCAAAGCTCATCACTTCCCGATTTCTCAAACTGAGCTAAACATTTCAGACTGCAAATCCCCTATTGCACAGTAGTGCTTCAGAATGGCAAATGGGAATAAGCCAGTAGCCTCAGTGAGACAATTTCAAAAGTATTAACATTAATGTATGGGAAGCATTTACAAAATTTGAAAGGATAAACTTTTATGATATTAACAGTAATATCTATGGGATTTTTTTGGCTACTTCTCAATCTCTCAGCCTCTGCTGTCTAGTTTATATTTTGGTATTACAGTAACCATTGATTATAGTTCAGAGTTTACAGGAACCTATTATTTTAAACTAGGTATTACAGAGTTTTGTTGTTTCAGAAAAGTGCATTAGGACAACAGCTTCTTGCTTTGCCAAACATTCCAGTACATCTATTTTTCTTCTACATTTTACATATCATTTCATAGATATTTAAGTCCTGATAATCATTTATTCTAAAGCCAATTTACCTTGCTCCAGAATAGCAAAGATGTATGTGAATGGACTGCATTACTCTTAAGTTTTCTTCTTCGTAAGTCCACAATTAAATTATTTTTATTAACTGCATACTACAACATTTTCAGGAAGCTAAAGCCTGCGAAAATACATTCTTCCTCATACAGTCTAGCACTCCACCTTTCAAAAATAGAAATGGACATTTGGTTTTTGCTTGTCCACATCCACATAACAATAGCAGGTAATCCACATGGGGACTTTAATATAAGTGCTTGCCCACAATTATTTTTATTTTTTTCTCCTTTTTCTGATAGCCATTTCATTTTAATTGATTCTGCTTTCTGTACAGAAGACCTGTTAGGCATAATTTATACAAAGATAGATAACATGTTTTGCAGGGATGGCTCCAGATATCCTTTCTGGATTGATTAGTTTAATTCTATGACTTGAAATGATACCTATGAAATGTTATTTTATTTCCATATAGATTTCATCTAAATGGATGGAGGCACATACCCTCTCCTTGCCACTGGAGTGGCCAGCCAAGGTTAGCTGACCTGTTTGGTAGAATTTCAGAACATCTGAAAATGAATTTCTAATGTTACATTAGACTGATTATATATGTGAATGTATATGTTTGTGTCAGGGTTGCCAACCCCCCCAGGATTATCCTGGAGTCTCCAGGAATTAGATATAAATCTCCAGGAGACTAAGAGTCACCTGGGAGATAAATGATAGGGTAGTCATTAAAATAAATATTAAATATTGAATCTTATATATACAGTAGTCCACTGGGTTTTTAAAATGTAATAGTAATGTGCATTTGTCTTCCTGATGTAAAGTCTATGCACTGTAATCCATAACTGATATACACAAGCACACGGGCACGTCTGCATTGTGTATCACGGGCATGCTGGTGTTCTGGAAACCTCCCGGAATAGATTCCAACAAGTCAGCCACCCTAGTTTTTGTATGTGTGCAGAAGTCACTATAATCCCCTGGATGTATAGCAGGGGATTATATAGTATAGTATATGCTTGTATAATTGATACATTCTGTCTGTATCAAGATGTATATTGTCAATTTATGTACTTGCTGGGAAATATAAAATAAATCTGAATACTTCTTAAGTCACTTAAATGTTTTTGAAAATGTTATCCCTTGACCACTTTATTTAGCATTAGTAACCCACTCCTGCCTAAATGGTATAATTTAGAACCATTCAGTCAAATAATATAAGATCACATTCTAATTTACGGCATTTATATAATTTCTATAAATTGTATGCATTTCTTTTCATTCTTTTACATTTATCCAATATTTTTTTATTTTTCATTACTCTTCTAGTCTCAAGTGATTTTCCAGAGATTTAAAAATCTGATTTTGAGAGATGTTTTTGTTCAATATGACTTAATCTAACTGTACCATAAGAACTTCCATAAACCCAATAAATGTGTTTTAAAGAGTTGTTTATTAGTCTCAGGAGATCAGTACATGGTTGAGATGTAAAATTAATTTCTCAATAGGAGCAAAGATGAGAGAGAGTACTCCCATTAGCTTATGTCACCCATCAAACAACAGTGAAATATTTTCCCTCTATAGTAAGCTTTCCCCTAGCAACATCAGGTTTTAGTTAACAGTATTGTGATAAGGAATGACCCTAAAGAGAGCTCTTTGGTTCAGTTCAGGCTTCTTCCTAATAACCTACAGCTGTTTGAACAGCATTAGCTGTGGGAGTTTCTGATAGGCACTTTCAGAAAATTGGTATATCATTTCATATGGTTCTTATAGGTTTCCTTGGAATACTCAGACTTTTATATCAGGCCAGCTGTCAGTGACCTATTCCTGAAATGTACTTATTTCTCTACAGTCCTGCTGGAATGAAAGAATCTCTCCACACACACACACACACACACACACACACACACACACACACACACACAGACAAAGGTTTGCCATACAAAAGTGATGAAGATATACTACAAGAAGAATAAACGCGGTGAACTCTAAACAACTTGTGGTCTATGCATTTGAGGCAGTTCCAAAGTAAACAAGATGTTTGATAGATGTGTTTTCTCTTAATTTATGTCAAAGTGCAGGAAAAAAGCTTGATGCAGGGCCAAAGGTATTTTTGGTACAACTCTTCTCAAATAATAAAGATGATGAGTTTGATTTAGTTTAAAAATACTGACAGGTACACACTGAAGTAAAGGTGAGCTGTATAAGATTGTAAGCACTATGAACATTTTCAATTTTAATGGAGGCATTTAAAATTTGGACTAGGTTACTGCATCATAAAAATGCATATTAGGAAGTGCTCAGCAATTTTACTGTAGTTTTTTATGTGAGAGTGAATTATGTGTTTTATTCTAAAAGAATAGTATTACAATTTATATGGAAGCAAGGCACTATGGGACATAAGTAGGTAGGTCATATTTATGCACAGAATTAATATATGAGCATAGTAAAAAGTTGTATACAGTAACTGTAAAAGAAAAAGGCTCAAGTCATTAGGTAGAATCCTATTCCATAGTGCATTGTTATGTATGCAACACGTTAGCAAATTTATTTGGATAATTTCCAGACTTGCATGAAAAATGCTGTTCATATAGCAGATTTGAGTGTCCATTCAGTCTTCTGCTGATGTTGTGGCAACCATACTTTCATAAGGGCTATGGACAGGCATTCATAGATTTAATAGATGTTCAGGGTTGGAAGTGACCTCAGTAGGTCATTGAGTCCGACCCCCTGTCCTGGGCAGGAAAAAGTGAAGGCCAAGGCTGAAAAGGATGCTGGGGGATTCTGATTTAACTTAAACGAGGAAAGGGTCTGGGAGAGAAGTTCTATAAACCAGTTTGACCCAAATCAGTTAAGTCTGATACTACATTCAAACAGGTTTATCTTAAACCAGTTTTGGCCATTTGAAGCTGGTTTATGTGCACTGAACTTCTGTTCTGTTACAAATTTAAACCAGTTTCCAATCACTTAAACTGGTTTATGTGTAACTTCTATCCCTAGCTGTCATAGTGGGAAATACCCTAATGACCAATGTAGGGACAACAAAACCCAAAGAGGCACCCCCACCACTCCCCAAGGGTGAGGTGCAGAAGCAGTTGATCCCCCTGGGGGCTGGGACTTACCTGTGAGGATGCCAGCATCATGGTCTAGAGAACTTCAGGCACTGTGACTGTCCTGTTTTAGAAGCTCATGCCGGATCCAGGTTGGTTGGCATGCAACGGCTGACGTCATAAAGACACACCCCACGTTGGCTGGAGGAAGAGCAAAGACCCAGGACCTTGTCTGCTGGAATGTGTAGCCCAATCAAAGCCTGCTCTGGCAAGGGTGAAGGGAAAAGAGAAGAACCCGTTTGCTAGATTAGAGGTTTGGAGGAGGCTGTAGGCTATGGGACCTGAACCACTCTGTGGAGGAACAAATGATGCAACATGGAGATGCTGAGAGACATCATTTCCCTCAGTGAAATGGTGAAAGTGATGAACTGTGAGTCTATTCTGGGAGGGGATCCAAGGTCCCATACTTGCATCAAAGCTTAGCGACCCTAGATGCGTGAAACTTAAGGACTTGACAGACTAGACCTGCTTGGAATAGTCATAGAATCTCAGTGAACTGTGAAAAATGGGATGACATATTAAGCATCAGGTTACCCTGCCTCAAAGGTGGCTGAAGGAAAGAGATGTGAGTCACCTAAGCCAATGTATGGGGTGACAGATTGGTTAATGCTCACTGGCTGTGCAAGGGACCGAAGGCCATAGACATTCATTGTAGAACTCAAACCCAGGCAGTTTGACCAGCTGGATCCATAGACTGCCACGGCTGGGCAGAGAGAGATTTCCTTTAACCCATTGAGACTACCTACCGGGCCTGAGCCTAACTAAATGAATGATTTTGTGGATGGTGCCATCCTATCACCAGACAGCCCACAGCCTGGCTAGATCATAAGACCTAGGTGGCATAAGGATGGGGTGTAAGGCGAGATGGAGCCCTGAGAAACAAGCTGAGATGCTTGTGAGGGCAGATGTGGACAATCAAGGATCCTCCCGTCTTACTAAAATAAGATCAAGATGTAGTGGGAGAGACGGAGAGCATTCCCTACTAATATGAGCAAAATGAGGCCAAGCTGTCAGACCCCAAGAACTGGCACTCAACAGATGGGAACATTAGACCTCAGCAGAAGAGCTGAGTGGGACATGGCCGCCCACACTAGACAAGAAGATAATTAAGTCACCTCCCTATTATTTGCTGTGTGTTCCATTTGCTGATGCTCATAATTGTTTTAAGTAGAAATTACAGACTGTTTGTGCAACCTGCATGTCTGTGATGAAACTCTGAGTTAACTAAAATGGATTTTTTACCCCTATAATGTAATAAAAGATACCAGCTACCAGAAGGGGTGCACCACAAGTGACATTTTTGACTGACATATTTTCACCAAAAAATGCAGACTTGTACCAATCAAAATATTTCTTGAATTTGTTTTGATTTTGGTGAGTTGTTTCAGTCAAAAAATCTGAACCCCCCCCCCCCGAAATTATAAACATTTTGGGCAGACTTCTATTTTACACAGGTAAGCTGCATAAGTATCACTTCTATACCTTAAAATGACCCAATACCCTTCTATTTTACATTGCACAATGACATTACCTGGCTATATATCCATCCCATGTAATTATTCTTGTCATTACTGTGCAAGCTCAGAAACAATTCAAGACTGTAAGTCCATCTACATTCAGTTGTGATTCAGCTGCACCAAGGATTGCACAGAAATTCTGTACTAACATCTAAAATAGTGGATGGGCAAAAAACATAACTAGAAAATATTTCATACTGATTTGAGATCAGCATCATGATGATGGTGTCCATCTGTTACTCCCACACCTTAAATGTTAAGAAACTTGCCCAGCATAGGACAGACCTAAAATACCCATCTTCTGGGACTACCTGCTTCTGAGGAGATTGACCCTTGATGTCCCACAGGTCAGGGCAGTATTTTACCTCACTAGACCATAGGGCAGGCAGATTGAGGATGACTTCCCTTTGAAGATAGACCACTAAATAGCCAAGACAGAGAGCACCAGGAGGACTTCTGGGAGGCAGTGGTGGCACAGGGTGCTGGCACACAGCACTATGTCCCCTCCCCTGCTCTCTGTCCTTTTTGATGGACAAATCGCTAGTCATTCCATATTTCTGTATGTCCTGTCCTTTATATTTGGCTCTTTAACAGACTAACTTCTCAGAAGTAGTTTAACTACACGCTGCACAAGTGGAAGGCAAGATGTGGATAACTCTAGACATGGTGTAGTCATGAACTCTTTTGGTTATTGGTACAAGTTAGACATGGGTTCTACTTTCTATTAACACTAACACAATCCAATTGTCTGCTTTATTGCTTCAGTTTTATAGATAGCTCCTGATTTCATTATACTTACTCCAGTACAAGACTGGAATAAGTGAGAGGAGCTCACAGCTCTGAACTTGAATTAATTTTATTTTTGCTTACTTTTTGTTTGAACAGAATGCAAGTCTACTGGGGAACAAATATAGCATTTAATAAACAAAGAGCCCTGTCATAGATTTTTCTCACTTCTACCGCTACCTCCTCTCACAATTGAAGTATTAATTTGTTCCAATTAGTGTTCATACACTCCCATGAACAAACAGAAGATTTAAAAAATATTTCTTTCCATTAGCTGCTGCTGATGCATGAATCATATGTTAATACTGGGGCTGCTAGTGCCCTGTTTACCACTTCTTGAATGAGAAACAAATATCAGGACAAATAGCAAGACAGGGTCAGAATCATCAGGATGCCTTGAAAGAAAGCTGAAAGATAATGTAAAGCTTCTAAATAATTCCAAATCATGCTAATTTGAATACTAATTTTGCCTTGCAACCAAAATCTCCAGACAATTGAACCTGTTTGTAGAAGGAATGACATTTTTATGGCAAATGCAAAGGAATTTATTTTGTTATCTATAAATGCTGCTAATTAGAGTGTGTGGTGATACAGCAATCATTTTACAGTAGATTTATTAATGCATTAGGTATTGTTGGAAAAGCCTCCTTTATGTATATTATTCTTCTCAGATTTTCTCTCCCCCAAAACAATTCCATAGCTTTATCATTACACTCAGTAAAACAGAATCCATAACCATGTTGGTAATTCAATTCAATAAGAAATCTCATTCTTGTTGTTATTATTAAATAAGTTGGATTTGTGCTTTGTAAAAGAAAATGTCAGTGTGTTGGGAAGTATTATCAACAGTGGGCACATTTCCATGATACCCAGTGGTGACACTGTTACAGCATTTTTCCTCCAAAGGAAGTACTAAAGCATGGTACAATAATTGCCTGTAATTGCATGTGGCACATGGTCAGTTTTTGATGCTACTTAGCCATAGTGGTGTGCTAAAATGGGGGAGTGTGTCACTGTGGCAAAGTAGCTGCTGATCACATGCAGACGAATGTGATCGCTATGTTGCCATCACATGTCATACAGCAATGTACTGCATCGTTATAGCGACATAGAGCAATGTGTAGAGGCAGTCAGTGTCAACCTGAAATAATTCTTCTTTCCAGGAACTAAATTAAAACTTAGTCAGTTAACACTTATGCTCAGGCTTTACTTTAAGCATAGAAGCACACCTCCAGAGTACATTCTTGCTTTAAGCAAGTGGTCATCATGCAATTTTTGAATGCCTATAATTATTTTGGTTACAGTTGTATATAAATACAGAGTTGTTGGATTAGAGCTGTATATAAATAAATATAGAAATGTGAGGGTGTGCTTACAGTGATATATAAATCCCTCATTCTGGTTAGTAGCTTACTGCCCTTCATGTATTGGCCAAAATTAGTGAAATTTAATGAGAGCTGGGCTTCTAACTTCCTTAGGCTGTTTTGAAAATCCCAGCCTAAATTCATAACATACATGACAGAAAAATCCGAGAGAGAGTAAATGCTTTTTACATCTGATTAAATGTTAAAATTAAGCAGAAAAATCTGATAAAATGTAAGTTGCAAATGCAATATTTTTAACTGTGTGGGTAAAGAAATGAGTCACTGCCTTTTTAGTTACAAGGGTCAATGGTGAATTCTAGGCCTATGCAAAACAGCTAGTATTCGCTTCGGATTTGGATTCAGATTCCGCTGATACAGGGAACAGTGATTTGATTCGGTCATTCAAATCACTGTCCCAAATAGATTCAGCTGAATCTGATTTGGAGATTTGGCCGCCGTCAAATTGCCTGAATCTCTGAATCAAACAGGCCCCATCCCCCCCTGCTCTCCCAGTTCCATCAATGGCTGTCCCACCCAGCCTCAGCACTTAAAAAAAAAAAAAAAAAAAAAAAAAAGCCCTGCACTCACTGGCTCCGGCCAGGTGGAGGGCCAATCCCCTGCACTGTGTGTGGGGGCTGTGCCATGAGCCATCAGAAGCCCCAATGGCAGCTGCAGCATCCAGTGAGTGAGGGGCTTTTTTTTTTTTTAAGTGCCTGGATGCTGGGGCTGGGTGGGGCAGCCACTAGTAGGGCTGGGAGAGTGGGTGGAGGGCACTCAGGGGGACTGGCAGAGCAGGCAGGGGATGGGGCCTGGCAGGGGTCCCCCCATGGCCCTCTCCTTCTCCAGCCCACCCCCAGAATTTACCGGCATGGAGTCTGGGTCCAGCTCCCTGTGGTGATGTGTGGGGACTGCCCGAATTTCTGAATCTTTTCCAAATTGATTTGGAGTCTTTGAATCAATTTAGACCTTTTAATTGGTCTCCTGATTCAATTCAGATTCAGAGATTTGGCTGCTGAATTGGGCCAAATCTCCTCCGAATCGAATCAGCAACTGAAGCTTTGCACAGCCCTAGTGAATTCTACACCAATTCACAACCAAAAATTCTGTTTCTGAATGCTAGTGAATGCGGAAGCATTTGCTTTCCTTCCTTTCTACTAACTGTCATGGAGCACTAGGGTGCCCTGTGCCTAGAGAGGAGAAACTGCCAGGGAGAGTTCTACACCAATTCACAACCAAAAATTCTGTTTCTGAATGCTAGTGAATGCGGAAGCATTTGCTTTCCTTCCTTTCTACTAACTGTCATGGAGCACTAGGGTGCCCTGTGCCTAGAGAGGAGAAACTGCCAGGGAGAGAGAGCCCTGGCAGAGCATAATGAGCCCAGCTGAGTGTTGCCAGGGTAACGAGCCCAGCTGTGGGTTGCCAGGGCAACTAAGGAGAGCCAGCTGCCTGTAGGAGGCAGTGCCTGGCCCTTCCCCTGGGACACAACCCCCACTCCAAGATGGCTTGGGGTGCCTCTGTTTTCTGTCCTGTTCTCCTACCTTGCACCATTTGTGTTTCTGTTGCTTGGTTTATTGCATTCGCTGGTCTGGCTTCATTCTCCCAACTAGATAAGAAATCCACCATGGTGTTAGTTCTTCCTAGATGGTGTGTTATCTGGAATTTCAAGGGTTGCAGGGCCAGGGCCCACCTGGTTATTCTAGCATTGTTGGTTTTAGCCCTGCTTAACCACTGTAGGGGCACGTGGTCTGTGATTAGCTTGAACTTGCTCCCCATCAAATAAT
Organism: Alligator sinensis; assembly: GCF_000455745.1. Taxonomy (NCBI): domain Eukaryota; kingdom Metazoa; phylum Chordata; order Crocodylia; family Alligatoridae; genus Alligator; species Alligator sinensis. The sequence goes on from NW_005842358.1 coordinate 1,234,760, forward strand.
ACCAGAAGTGCTCCACGGCCCACTGGATTGCTAGGCACTACTGCTTGATTGTGAGCTGAACCTCAGAGGGACCCCATAGGGGTGAGGTGCCCTAGCGCCAGTGGAGGCGCAGCTTGCGCACCAGTGGAGGCGCAATTGAGTGCAACCAGTGGGTTGTGGGCGGGGAACTGAGACCCCGGATTGCGTGTGGGGTGCATAGACCCCAGCCCCGAGAGGGGTGTATTTGAGAAGGCCCAGCGTGGGCATAGTGAGCCTCAAAGAGGGGGCGGCACTACTAGGAAGCCCAAGGCAGGCACAAAGAGCCCGAGAGGGGCAATATAGGAGCCCAATGGGGCAATATATGAGAGGCCCAAGAGGGGCCGGATTGAGAAGCCCAGGATGGGCGTAGCGAGCCCGGTAATCGGCTAGCGCTGCAGGGAAAAACCCAGGACAGGGGCAGGGGGCTGCGGTGGACCCAAGGAAAGGGTTAGCAGCACAGCGCCCCAGAGAAGGACAGGGTGCTGCGGTGGTCCCCAAGGAAAGGGGATAGCAGCACAGCATCCAGAAAGGGGAAGCAGCGCGGTGGGCCTGAAAGACCGGAGGCTCGAGATAAGAGTCCCAAGGTGGACAAGGGTCCCTGAGTGGGACAACACTTGTGGAAGAGGCCCCAGAGAAGTGGAAGCCCAAGGTGGGCACTGCAAGCCCCGGGAAGGGCAGCGCCTTGTGAGAGAAGACCCCAGAGAGGGGGCAGACTACATAGAGAAGGACACGCCAACGTCAGGTACATCAGCAAGGCTTGGGGCGTGGTATTAGGGGTGGTAGGAGGCCCGGGCAGCGTGCAGCCCACAAGGCTAGGGTGCTTGAGTAGCACCCAGTGTATGGGGAGACCTACAAGGGGTCCAGGAGTTTACGTGCCCAAGGAGACGCAAGGCAGTCTCCCTATTACATTTTACTTTAAGAGCAAAGACGTGGCGGGCGAGAATGGAGGGTGCCCTTGGGCCAAATTAGCGCGGAAAGAGGGCCTTGAGGAGATCACGGCCCACCTGAAGGACCCCGCCGTGACACTAACATAGAAATGAAAGTTCTGGGGGGTGTGTGTGTGTGTGTGTGTGTGTGTGTGTTCCACCCCTTGTGCCTGAGGAAGCTAACTCCTTAACAGGGTATTCTCAGGCAGGGGTGGCTGGTTCATCCTGAGTCTGGGGGGGCACCATTTGTGGGTGGGCCCAGGGGCAGGCCCAGGGGCTGGGCAAAGCCCCATATCCACTCCTATACTTCTATGCCACGGCTTAGTGTTCCCCCCCAACACAACGCTAGCCTCTGCATAAAAAAAATTGCCCCATCCTAAACAGTGCTGAGTCAGGGACCAATCTCAGGGAGGCATGTTCCCCCCTGTGCCTCCCCTACCAGCTGCCTGTGGTGTTCTGCAAGGTTTTAAGTACAGACAAAGAACTGCATCTTTAGAGGGACTAAGGTGTGATCAGCATATATCAGAGACACTTGAAATTTCTTTGCGTTGTCTCTCTCATTGACCACTCATTGGGCTGGTACCTCAGCAAATGTGAATCAGTATTTCTCAGTTGGCTTCAGTAATTCAAGCTGATGATCTGACCCCTTGCTTCTCCTTGTAATGCTAAGCCCACACACTAATTGGTCTTAAATGACTAACTGGCCTCCTAGTTGTTTACCTAACTTGCTAATGGAGAAGTGGAAGAATCTTTCTTATACGTTCATATCAGTAATAAAGAATAAACCAAGGAAAAGGCTATAGATGACCATGGTTCTACAACCTAAAGTGCTGTGTGATGGTTCTTGGTGGAAAGGCCAAGAATTATAGCTTTCAAGTCCTGTATTAAATTACTAAATCTTCTGTGAGAACCATTTTAAGAGAACATTGGGACTCTATATATGGGGAGATTATCTGTTAATGTATTTAAACCTAAGCATAGATTAAATATAATGAACAATCTGTTAAATGTTAATACAATTTATCCTTTTTTAATTTATAAACACGACATATTGCATGTACTTAGTGTTAATCTATTTTAGACATTCATTAGATTTGACCTATGTCCATAATATATTATGTACCTTGAGATATTTATCTTGTCACTTTGAAACAAGATTACAATTAATATGACACACATGACTTTAAATTAGTACTCCAACTAGAGATGTGTGAGTAATGAATTAGCCACAGCCTTGAACTCTTGGCAGGCAATTTAAATTGCCTGCCTTTGGCTGATGCATGATCCTGATCCACTCAATATGCACAAAACTATAAAGCACCACTGATTTTAGATCAGATACCTAACATTTCTATTTAAGCATTATGTTTTCACGTAAACACAACATGAGTACAGAGAATAACTATATATTTATCCTATATGTTAAATCATTTTAACAATGAAACGTATGTTTATTTAAGATATTACTGTTAACACCCTAGAATATTTTCAGTTTTTCTCTTTACTGCCTTTGGATAAGATATCTCATCTGCAGATACAAGCTTTCTCTCCCCCCCGCCTTCTTCCCAAAAAAACCCAATATCAAATTCCAAGGCTTGACTGCCTGCTTGAACTATGTTTTTTAAGTAGATGCAGTACACAATCAATAGGAAGTCTTGAATGAGAGCTCAGAGACTACTAGCTTTCAGTGCTGTGCTCAGTGCAGTACATCATGTTGCTTTCCTAAAAATAATATATGCTAAATCCATATTTTCAAATTTAAGTTTTAAAACGAAGGCTTTTTAAAGAGTGTAAACAATCAGCAATTCTGTATATTTGAAATGTACATTTCCTTCATACTAGTAAAGGGAAATATTTTTAGTATGTCTTTAGAGAAGAAGTCTTTTTGACTCTTAAGCTTTTATTTTTAAACAATGCAAATCTTCATTAAAATCAATGGGAATCAATTTAGGCTTTGAAGCGCCTATCCTTGAGTCCTTGAGTGCCTATCCTTGACATCCTTGAGTTTTTCTTCAAGACCTTGACCCTGCAAACTTTTTAATGCATGGTCGTGCTTAGTGTTATGCCAATATATAATATCATGTGACTACTCCAAAGGATAAAGTTGAGTAAAAAATTTTATATTTAAAATATTTTTAAATATAAGGATATTTCAAATGAAATATTTCATTTCATTTGAATGAAAAGAAATGGTTGGCAAAGGGAAACTGTGCCTGTTCCTCACCAGCTGTAATCAGTGGAATCCAGCAGACACAGGATCAGTCTCACAGAACATATGAACTGTTGGTCACACTTTATATTAAGGCTACCTTTAATGCATAGTTTATAAATAGTTAATACATGATTAAGGTTTAAATAAATATATCATCGATTGTTATAAAGTCCAACACAATTATTTTTATATTAATGTACTTTAACAAGCCAAAATGAGCAGAAACAATTGGTGACGGACAGAGGGGACAAGGCTGAACTCCTCAACGAGGTCTTTGCCTCAGTGTTCCTAAGCGAGGGGCATGACAAGTCTCTCACTGGGGTTGTAGAGAGGCAGCAGCAAGGCGCCAGACTTCCATGCGTAGACCCTGAGATGGTGCAGAGTCACTTGGAAGAACTGGATGCCTTTAAGTCGGCAGGCCCGGATGAGCTCCATCCGAGGGTGCTGAAGGCACTGGCCGACATCATTGCAGAGCCACTGGTGGGAATATTTGAAAGCTCGTGGCTCACGGGCCAAGTCCCGGAGGACTGGAAAAGGGCCAATGTGGTCCCCATTTTCAAAAAGGGAAGGAAGGAGGACCCGGGCAACTATAGGCCAGTCAGTCTCACCTCCATCCTTGGCAAAGTCTTTGAAAAAATTATCAAGGCTCACATTTGTGAGAGCCCGGCAGGACAAATTATGCTAAGGGGAAACCAGCACGGGATGTCGTGTACTTAGACTTCAGGAAGGCCTTTGATATGGTATCCCACCCCATACTGGTGAACAAGTTAAGAGGCTGTGACTTGGATGACTACACAGTCCGGTGGGTGGTGAATTGGCTAGAGGGTCGCACCCAGAGAGTCATGGTGGATGGGTCGGTTTCGACCTGGAAGGGTGTGGGCAGTGGGGTCCTGCAGGGCTCGGTCCTGGGACCGATACTCTTTAATGTCTTCATCAGCGACTTGGACGAGAGAGTGAAATGTACTCTGTCCAAGT
>NW_005842358.1:1239534-1247779 GCF_000455745.1 Alligator sinensis
ACTCTTTCCTGCTTATGCAGGGGGTCGGACTCAATGATCTATTGAGGTCCCTTCCGACCCTAACATCTATGAATCTATGAAAATATCTTCTGCGGATGTGCCTAACATTTTATCATTCACAAGTATTTTTACTTGATGTCCACAATGTCATTCTGAATGTTAACATTCAAGAAACAGCAGAGTTTGAAAATTCTTTTATTTTTCAAACCCAGCAATTTTTCTCCTAACCGATAATTTATTGCAATAAAAGTAAATGTGGAAAGATGTATTATTGTTGTTATTATTAGAAATAAAAAGGTTGTTAGAGGATTTTATATGATTTCCCAGATGTCTGATTTGTAAACAATTCCTTTGTCGATTTGTGGTATCACACAACATTTGGTTTGATGTTGTAACGTCAAAGCCAAAAAGTTAAATGGCTGCCTATAGGAACAAGAATTATAATTATGATATCATTAGAAATACTGAAATATATGATACCTTATATTTGTCCTCATCACTTGTCTGGGTTTTTTTGACAGGAGGAGCCAATTTTGATAGGCTTCCTGTGGTCCCTGAGTTTTTTATCCTGTTATCCAATTTTCCGCTGCAGTGCTTTCCTTCTGTCATGCTGACTGCTAGCCAGCTTTGCCTCTTACTAGGAGGGGTAGCAAAGCTTTTCACTGCAGTGGACAGAAAGGAAAAAGCAATGCTGAATTTTTATAAAAACTTTCTGTAGGGACAGGATTCCATCATTCCCTTCAAAGATTGCTTAAAGAGTATCATTCATGGTCAAGGTGTATATATTTTACAAATGGTAATTAGTAAATACAGGAAATATTTATGGGTGATTGTGTTAGACCCAGTGTAATAAGCGCTATTCCTAGTATACAACAAGATAAAAGAGATTCAGGAAATCACTGCAGAAGTCCAGTCCTGCAAAACATTTGAGCCCAGGATTAACTGTAAGAATGTGAGTAATCCCATTAAAAGCCTGGATAGACTGGAACCCACAATCTGGACCTAAACTCCTTTGAACTTCTGAGGTTTTAGAGCTGGGCTTGTATGTAAATTTATCTCAGAGTTTGGCTTGAATTAGAATAATCTTATATCTTTATGAATAAGCTTTTGTGAGCCTACACCCACTTAATGAGATTCATGAACTTAGTTAGTCTGTAAGGTGCATCTTTACACTGCTTTGTGCCCATTTTTACACTGCCTATTTTTTTTCCACTGAGGATCTAGGATATTGAAGAGGGGGATGCAGATGGTGAGGTGTATCATCCCATATAACACAACACACATCTTTATGTATAATATATGCCACTAAGATTAATTTATCTAATTGGTCTTAGAAATATGGAGTGCTGACTCCCTTCCTATCCATTTTATTCTTTGGGAAAAGGGGTTCTCACCATCTCATTCCTCCCAAGTCCTATAAGCAGCATGATTGTCTGCTTCTCCATCATTTTGGAAGAAAGGTCACCTGCAGATCCACCCATCTGAAAAGTAGTTTTCTGGGAGGGAAAAGAATGATATCTGGCCTTATTCCCTCCCTCCATAAGGCTACTTGTTATTGATGCTGCCTAGTAGAATTTCTAATCCCAGAAATCGTTGCATGATTGCTTGAATCACTAATATGAGATCATGAGCACAAGGAGATAGCATACTGGACAAAGACTAGACATTGAGAGAATTAGATTTCGATTCCAAGACCTGCCTGCTGACCTGTTGTGCAACCTTAGGCACGTCACTTCACTTCTTGTTCTTCTGTTTCTCACCCCACATTTTGTCGGTTTCAAGCAGGAGCTTTCTTTTAGGGCAGGTCTATTGTTAACTACTAAACAGGAAATGTTTATATTCATGTGATACCATATTCATGTGATACTGCACCCAAATTAATTACTTCTGTCTCTCAGCAAAACTGATTAGCCCACCCAGATTTCTACACTAAGATGACTACATTTCTTCTGGTTCAAGAGGTTGTGGGAATGAGGCAGAGCTACGTATTTCAACATAGTGCTGCTTGATTTGGCAATTGGGCAAAATAAATAGGCCTTACTACGTGTTTGTACCTTGTCTAACACCATGGAGCACCAGACTTGATAGCAGCCTCTAGGCATTGTAATAATACAATAAACAATAAGATAATGTTACACAAGAACTTTTCCCCCTGCCTTCTGATGGGTAGCCATACAAGCTGAAAGGGTTTGAACCAGTAGTATATTTTCATTCTTTAAACATATCTTTTTGTGCGAGTATATAGCAGTGGTTTTCAACCTTTTAGACTCAAGGTACTTCTTGCTAGACTCCAGGTCTCCATTGGAAAATGCCAGCTCTTAGCTTTTACTCATTTCTTGACTATGGAGAAATAATAGAGCAATTCTTTTGTTACAAAGAACCCAGAAAGACCGCAACAGGTCAGAAAGTTTCGGACATCATTATAGATTCCTATTTGAAATCTCTGGGTTTATCTTGTGAATCATGTGTAGATGTTTAAATACCTAATGATGCTAATATTGTCTGGCACCTCACAGCAACCTGGTTGAGATTCACTGGTATATAATATACCAGAAAACTGATGTGTAGCTCAGATGGATGCAGATGGTCTGGGTGGAGAAACTGATCTCTATGCAAAAGGAGAAACTATGTGTTTCAATACTAGAGAGCAGCTGCCCCACATGTGGTGTCTACTCCCCAGCTGGGAAAGAAAGTTAGGGAGGGAAAAAAAAAAAGAGCAGATGGCCCCTTGTATACACCCTAAGATGTATACATGCTTTGAAATTTAGATATACATTTCTTGATTTATATGTAATCATAAATAGGCACAAGCAGTGTTAGAATTTCCTCCAAATATTGACTTTTCCACTTTAATGATTATTTAGCAAGGATGTGTGTGTGTGTGCGCGTGCAACATTGATAATTTTAAAAAAAGCAAATGTGTGGTATGTTCTATGTAAATATTTCTTACTATTTCATTTTTAGGATTTTTTTTTCAAGTTCCCATTCTTCCCCCCCTCTGCTTTGAAGTACAGTGATATAGAAACAATGTTTTTAATTTGGGAGCAGCATAAACTGCATATTGTCTTGAAAACAATTTTGATGCACACCATAATTTGTGAAGTCTCACTATTTTTGTGCTATATTACACATTCACATACATTTTATGCTGCTTGGTACAGCTCTGATACTTATCAAGAAAAAGACATTAATGTTACATTTTGATATTACCATTTTGCTGAGTTTTTAACTAATTTTTAGCTCAGACTGAACAAGTGATCTTGAATTGAACAGACATTGTTAAGTATATTAGAAGCACAACTGATTCTGTAGAATATCTCATTTAAGAACTTCTAAGCTTAGCAGGATTTCCAGATGAGCTACTTCTAACAGAGAAATCCTTGTGTTAATACAATGACATACATTCTACTGTGCTCATGTGTGAATCTTTCATTAATACTGAGAGAATAATGTACCTCTATCCAGCCAATAAACTAAAATACTTTTTAAACTCATGGCATTATATATCCATGTAGAGTTTCTGTTAAACTTTGACTATTTTCCTTTTTCGCTATCTTGCTCCAATACTGAAACTACACAAGTGAACCTTAACATTTCACATTGAAAGGCGCAGATTCTTAGCTGTGACCAAAGATCTCACTGTACATTTCAGAAGGGAGGTGGTAAAGATGGCTTCAAGCCACCTTTGGGTTCCTTTGATCCTGGGCTGGCTGGACATCAGTTTGACCTTCTGGGCCACATCCAGATGAGTGGGAACATGTTTCCCCAGGGACACCTTTTGTCACTGCTACTTGTTCCTGGGGGATGCCCATGACATGTGCACTTTGGCACATGGCAGGTTGCCCCAGGTTGGGTAGGGAAGGCTGGGGCCAGCAACTGTGCTAGGCCTAGCAGCCTTATGTGGGGTCCTGGTGGCCTCAGAGAGCTGCAGTCACAGTGCTCCTGCAGCAGGGAGCCTGGCCGGCAGCTGGAGCATAGTTCTGGCTGGCCAAGCTCCAGTTTTGGGCGGTGCATGCTGCCACCATGTGCTCTGCCCCACTTCTTTTTGGAGTGGCTTTTTTTGGTGCTGGGATCTCTTGGGGTCAAGAAACACTCCCACTCTGCAAAGTAGCAGCATGGGGAATGCCTGCATGTGCAGTCTGCACTTGTCTGGATGCAGCCCTGGTGTAATGCAAAAAGGCGCTCCAAATTACCCTGCCTGTTAATTGCTCCAAGGACTTACTAGCATAAGCAAAGGAGTGTCAGGATATAGGAAAGTCTTTTTCATTTCCCCCATTCCCTTGTCAATGTGTCCCACAGGGAAGAGAGAGTCACAAAAACCAGAATGCCAGCTCTGCCCACCCAAGGTGATTCTTTTGTGGCTGGGTGCTCCTGCTTTAAGGTAGTTTTGCGCAAACTAGTTCCATTCAAGGAAGAAGTTTCCCCAATATTTAAAAAAATCAGGCATCACAGAAATTATAATCTGGATTATTGTGATACAATATCAATATTGCTCAGAGGCAGAGGACTTGGGTATTTGCTAATGATGTCTTCAGCTGAGTATATCAGTTGAAGTCAATTAAATCTTACTGTGCTCATTATCTCTGAAAATCAGACCTCATTTCCAGTTTTTGCCCCTCCAAGGGAAACTGAATTTTTGAAAATGGGCCTTATTTTCTTCGTGTCTCAGAGATGAATGGAGATAATCATATTCCTCTTGCTTGTCATGTTCATTTACCTGCAGATTTCTTCACGTCAGGACTATCTTGCACTGTGTACTCTGCCAGGCACAATGGGTACCTACAGATATAATACAAATGACAATTGTTAGAGATGGTCATAAAACCCATAATCTGCATAAAATTCCAATACATTGAATATTTTCATTCCATAAGAGAATAACATTCAGAATCTTGAAATGGTCCTAGAAAGGCCGGTGGTGGGGGGAGAGAAATAAATAATTAAATAACGTATTCCCACCTTATCAAACCAACTATTTTAGTGGGAGTTACTTTTTTTTGTTCACTGCAAATGCAGTTTTGTTCATATTCGAGTCCCCAAGGGCACATATGTCAATTTCCACAGATTGGTTTTGCCAATGGAAAAATATTCTATAGGAAGTTTAGCAAACCATTGAATCATTATATGATTTGCACACATCCTTTCTCCAAAATTCAGCCATTCAAAACTGCAGGGGGGAGGAAGGGGGGGCCTATATTAAGCAGGAAAGCTGACTTTCTTTGCAGAACTTCACAGCATGAAGGCATAGATAAAGACACTACAACAACAGAACTGTCCCTTACCAGAATACTGAGGTATGCTACCAGTGGGATATGGGGGGTATGTAGTGTACTTCAATACTGTACACCCCATATGATTGCTATAGGATAAAACTTGTCACAAGCACTGGTGCCTACCTGGCTGGGGTCACTTGAGCCCAGTTTCCCTCCTGCCCAGGCAGGGGGTCGGACTTGAAGATCTACAAGGTCCCTTCCGACCCTACTTCTATGATTCTATGATGAGTATTGCCAGCAGGTCAAGGGAAGTGATTATTCCCTTCTGTTCAGCACTGATGAGGCCCCATCTGAAGTATTGTGTTCAGTTTTGGGCTCCCTACTACAGAAAGGATTTGTACAAATTGTAGAGAGTCCAACAGAGGGCACCAAAAATAGTTCAGAGACTGGGACACATGACTTATGAGGACAGGCCAATGGAACTGGGCTTATTTAGTCTACAGAAGAGAAGACTAAGGCAGGATTTGATAGCAGCCTTCAACTACCTGAAGGGTGGTTCCAAAGAGGATGGAGCCAGACTGTTCTCAGTGGTGGCAGACGACAGAACCAGGAACAATGGTCTGAAGTTGCAGTTAGAGAAGTTTAGGTGAGATATTAGGAAGAATTTGCTCACTAGGAGAGTAGTAAAACACTAGAACTGGTTACCCAGAGAAGTTGTGGAATCTCTATCCTTGAAGGTTTTCAAGATCCAGCTAGACAAAGCTTTGGCTGGGAAGACCTAGTTGAGGCTGGTCCTGCTTTGAGCAGGGGCTACTGCTTTGATGGCCTCCTGTGGTCCCTTCCAACCCTAATTTTCTATGATTCTATGATCTATTTAGCACAGGTAAAACTAGTTTTATAAACTAATACATGTATAGGAGGGAATCCTGCATTGTTCAAGGGTTGAAGTAGATCTTTTCTGTCTGGTTTTTACAGTTAGGAGTTTGCTATTTCTATTTATTTATTTATTTTACTATTCTTTTTCAGAATGTTATTGTGACAGATTAGCTTTAATTTATCAATAATTTGTGTGTGATATATGGCAGAAATAGTTCTAATAATTCTCTCTCAATTCAGAGGGAAAACAGATACTGAGTTTTTTGCTAAATTAAAATCCTCAGTCAGAAACAGGAAACATTTGAAGAAGGATAGATGATACCCTTAAAGGATTGTGAAGAGGTGAAGTTAAGTGGGGGATCTTCAATTTAGTGGATCCTCAACCACAGAAATACTCTGCATGTTAATATGTACAGTAGAACAGGCATCTAGAAATGAAGGTTCTTCAGAACGAATTTGGGATGTGATCATAGGGTTGTCAGGTATTGCTATAAACCAGACCACATCAAAAAAACATGAAATATGTCAGAATGCTTTGAAAAATTTGAGACAGAGGAAATCAAATTAGTCTAATTCCATGTAGCTGAATGGGTCAGAGAGAAACAAAGAGAGAAAATACTGTGTTAGAAATGTAAGTTATTTTACTGCCCACTCTACCTAGACTTAGAAAGACTTCAGTACTTCTCTTTCAGGGAAGGTGTTGTATTCAGATTGCTTTCTTTATTTTAACCTGTACTCTCTGGGTACATCTACATGAGATACTACTGCACAGTAGCATTGGCAGGCACTAACTGTGACATGACACTACTGTGCAGTAGTAATGAGCTACTGTGCAGTAGCATCTAAAAAACTGTATGGGGATGCATCGCACAGTAACACCGGTTACTGCATAGTTACTTAGTATTTGCTTGTACCAGTATTAAATGATCGCTCAGTAATAACTACACAGTCCACCAATCATGTAGACACAGCTGAGGGAGTGACAGGGAAGCCCCAACCAGCAGAAGTGGAGATACAGTGGGGAAGCCAGGCAGCAGATCATGTGGATGTCCGGCGTCCCACCACAGCCACACCACAATGCTTTATAAGCCAGTGCTACCTCTAGATTGCATAAGGAGCCCGCCTCTGGAGTTTTCGAGCCCCAGCATGAGACAACAAGGTGGGGAATGCCAGAGGACTGGAAGGTGTACAAGGAGTCTTCTCCCATCCCATTGCCTCAAGGGATACCAGGGTCAAGAGCCAGACAATGTGCTTGCATCAGTTTTGGCCACCTAAGCTGGTACAGCAGCCTGGAGCAGCAAGGACTGCCCTGGAATCATCAACATCCATGGTTGGTGAGTGGATGGGGTGTTGGGGAGGTGAAACCCCAAGTCATCTGCCTGCAGTAACATGAGTAACCCTATGGGGACCCATCGCACACAACTCTGAACCCTCCTATCTTTAGTACAACCAAGATGTGACAGGCGAGTAAGGGAGGTTCTCATCTGGGGTGCTCGCAGCTTATGCATCAATTAGATCGCGGGGAGGACACCCATGTAGATGTGTAGTATAGACATGCCCACTATGTAGGATGTCTGTAGCCTAGACCCACTTACATTTGCTTTAACAAATTGCAAGCTAAATAAATTTTTGCAAATATGAAATCCAAGCCACTTGCAGGAGGCAGCAAATAGCAACACTAAATCCCTTGCTGATCTTGCAGGCCCATGGAAACTTGCAGGGAAGTAAATAAATGGAAGACTGTTTACACAGTAAGTGCTAAGAAATATAGGGCTGGGGAAAGGGACATGTTCCCATAGACTTCTCAACTATGGCAAACATTTTGGTGTAATTGCTCAGGTGTTTATGTTTGTCAACACTGGACTTATTCCAACATATAATAAGTTTGCATCTTCTCTACCTAGTAACTTGTAGCCCTCAAGAAATGCTTACCATCATTTTAGTAATATATATATGCTCTTGTATCTCGCTTTCAGACACTCTCATACATTATTCTCAGAAGAAGTTGGGACCTTCTTTTCTTACGCTAGGTTAGTGCACATTTTTGTACATACAAATGTATTCCTATTTTGCATATACAAATTCAGATGCGCTCATACAAATCTGAGGCTGTATATTCAAAGGAACTAAGTATGTACCCATGTAGCCACTCTTTC
>NW_005842358.1:1247810-1256765 GCF_000455745.1 Alligator sinensis
GTTCTGCAGAATAGGTACACATTTGTGCAGCTGAATGCTCTGAGTCCAAATTCAAGTGATTACATGGCTGGGTGGCATACATCCAAACTCTGACACTTAGGCAACATAAAATCCTATTCAGTTCAACATTTTACTATGCCAGTATCATACTCTATGTTTTAATGAGATTTTTCAGCCTGCTTTTACAGACTCAAGTGGTTTGGGTATAGATAATTCTGAGAAGCTTTAGATACACATCTAAACTTTTAGTTTCTTATTCAGACTGAAACTCCAGATCTTCTGTGGTTTTCAGGTTACTGACACTGTATGATACATTTATTCATTGCATCAAGTTATTGTGTCGGTGAGGTAATGCAAGATATGCTTGCGTGTCATTTTTGAAAGACATTGGTTTTCTTGTATTTTTGTACAGGTTATTTACTTTGTGGTGTATTCAGGTGTCTTCATAACTTTGCTCTGTCTGGGCCCATAGAATTGAGGCTTCAAGGTTCTTTGTGAGTAAAAGATTGAAGGAAACAATTCCTTCTCTAAATAACAATTAGAGCATTAGCTGAACAAAGAGCTTCATTTGCCAATTAGTATTCCTATGGTGATTGGAGAGAATTTAGTCAGAATACAACAGAAGCACAAGCAGTAGTAGCTGAAATGGTAGGCTCTGGTGTGCAGGCTGTTTCTGGATGCTCATTTGGTTTTTTTATTCTTTTGGGATTCTTCTGCATTTATTTTTCACAATAGCTTTATGGTCTTGTGTCAAAAGGATGTGTGATGACAAAAAATTAATCTGTACGTCAAAAGATATGCAACAGTGACTGGAAAATGCAGATCTCTTTGCTGTGGCCTAGGTATGAGGCTAATCAATAAACTATAGTGACACTAGAGAGGAAGGGGTAACTCATTCATACAGTTTAGCCCCAGGATTATAGAAAGAATAAATAGAGGTCTAAATGTTTCTTTAAGGAACCAGGAATATAGGTTGTAGCTGTGTTGGTCTAAGGACACAGGAAGACAGGTTCTTTGGATAAATCTGCTATCTTTTATTAGACCAACTGAAATAGTTGGAAAAATTCTTTGCAAGCTTTTGGGTTCAAACAGGAAGAACACAGACCAACTACAGATTCTTCCTCAGCCTGACAAAGGGTGTTTGTGCCAGAAGCTTGCAAAGAAGATTTTTTCCAACTATTTGAAACTGTCTTTAAGGAATGAGACTCAAGCATGGGTGGCACACTGTACTCATGGAAGAATTCCACATGATGCACAAAATTAAGCCTTGTGGGGCATCATAAAAAAGAATGAAATCATCTATATTGAAACTCTTAAACCTTATGCTATTTTCAGTTACATTACTGTCAATTAAGGGTAAAGCAATTTAAGTTACTGTACTAGTGTGTGCCAAATCTGAATCCAGCTCACTTTTTTTTTTTTTTGCTTTGTGGAGGTAGTACAAAATAACTGCCCTATTGATACTCACCCAGGAAACTCATGGGCTGCGAATTTAGCTATAGTAGACCAGGTCCCTGGTCGCTCCTCCAGTCCATTTGCATGGCTCTCATGGGGCAAAGAACCAAGGAAAGTAGCTTAATGCAGCTACTGGAAGTTCCATAGCTTTGGAGAATCATTGATCAAAGCCATCTCTGTACCACCTTTTACCTTCTTTCCCTTCCTATAGGGAGAAGATGGGATATGACTGTTAATGGCCAGCTGCAGTAATATCCCTTGGTTATTAGATCCATGCTCCAGTTGCTGAAATGTACACTAGGGACCCAAGACTTTTTGGATACCCACAGGATTGTGGTAATGCTAAGGTATTTAATTCCTCGTCTCAGATCCTGTGCTTGCATGTTACCTAGATTCAGTCACTTGGGCTATTCAGCCAGGACAGTTCAAAAGATCCAGTTCAGACATACAAAGGACAACCATTTATTTCAATTTAAATCAAAGGTTAAGGTCTCATCTGTGACCTCAGGTTTGGGATGTAGTACCTTTAAAAAATGAACAGCTAGGCTTGTACTCCTGTACTTGTATGCATTCTGTCCGAGAACAAGATCAAGCAAAAAAAAAAATCATGTTCCCCTTCAATTATAACTACATGGAGGAGTGTGGGTGAGCACTTGGGCTCGTACTAGAACTACAAAGATTGCTGAGGGGTGAATTAACATAATAAACCAAATGGGCTTGAATTGTACTAGAGTAGATGATGAAATAGTACCCACAAACTGTACCTTCCTGAAAACCCCTCTAGTAAGTGTTACTGGTGTAATAATACACTTTCTCCCATAGTAAATGTATCAGTTAATTCTATGCCACGACCATACTCACTAGTTGCTTGAAAGCTAACTGACATTTGAGGGTCTGGTATTGCAGGCTATAGGTGCTACTTCTCAGAAGAGCGTTTAACTAGTTGTAGAAGGTAAAAAAAAAAAAAACAAAAAACTTTACCTATTTATCCCAGAACTGTCAAACTTTTTGAAGGGGACAGGATAAACTCATAATGCTTTGTATTTCTGGGGAGGATTCAATAAACCTCTGGACTTACAGAATGATGCTACAATGTGGCCCTTCCCACTATTTATTTTGCATCTCCTGCTGCTTGGAAACATTTCAGTTGTCAATCAGCTCATGGACTGTGCTTTTGTCACTAACGGGGACTTCCCAATCAGTAGATTCCCAAGGTACTCCCTCAGTTGTGATTATAAGTACCTACCTGGTTAAGGGGCTGCCCTCTCACTGTAAGCTGGTCAGAGGTAGGTTAGACCGTGAGAGGTGTTTAGGCTGGAGCTCCCCAGTATAAGTCAATGGGAATTGCTGGCAGGTTATTCTCTATTATGGCTCATTATCTTGGAAACTTACCCTTGGCCTTTGAATGAAAGCCCCAAATCAGGCGATATGCAGGACAGAGCATATATTTTTTCCTGAATGTTTAAAGGTGGGAAAGAATTGAGAGGCTGATAAAGATATTTCTAACCTTTAATTTTGTATGGTTTCTTTTTTTTGGAGATTATAGTGGAATACATTTTAATTTTCTTCATCAAAAGGACCCAAAGTAAATGGATACGTATCCTTACATCTGAGCAGATATAAAGAAACATTTTGACGTTAGAAAATTACCATCCTAAAATAAGGAGAAGTCTCTACAGCTTGCGTGGACAACCTGCAGAATCCCTTTGTGTCAGTAATAGTGGCTGTTGTTTCAATTGAATAGGAGCTTAAGTACTAGCCTTCAGTTTTCATTTATGCTTTCCTTCCCTAAAATCAAAGTTTGTCTAGCTGGATGCTGTTTTATTCATCTGATGGAATCATGTCAATATAAGAAAAGTGATCTTAAAAATATAGCTAAAGTACTTAGTCTAGTATAGTTAAGTATGAGTAGACTAGTAATGCTGGGTTTAGGTACCCCAGAAAGCTATTATCGTGCAAACATAAATGCTTATTAGGCATTATGGAGCCAGCACATAAACTAAGTTGAAATAATTAAATAACAGGAAGGCAAGAAGGTGAAAGAAAACACCATCTGCTAACTCTTGATCAGTCACTTATGAACAAACTGGAAAATAATGAAGGCCATTGCATTCTGATCATGAATAGATCCTTCTGCTTGGCTTGTATTATTTTTTCCTCAATTAAAATAGCACATATGTTTTGCAGCAGTTCAGTAAACATGTGAATCAAGACAAAAACAAAAAAGATATAATAAAGTGCCTGCTAGCTATATAGCACCCACTAATTTGGGTGGATTAAAATACTTTCTTTAATATTTATTGTACAAACAATTTTAATACTACGTAAAATACTAGCCATTCAATTTCAAAACTAAGAGCCTGATTCTCCACTCTCCCCAGTTTTACATCCCCAGACTTCATTAATTTTGACAAAGTTATACGAGGTTAACACCAATTCCATTCAATTGTTTATAGTAACACATTGATTTTATTTAACTCAATTGCACACAGGGTACATAGACTATTTGTTACATAAGAAATAACAATTGTTCATAGGTCTGTGTGTGTGTTCAAGCATGAGTGCTGAATATATTGCTGGTTATTGTAAATATACTGAATAGTGTACCTACAAATTATATAGCATTTGAATTTAAGGATTTGCCAAAATGAAACATCCAATAACATACATGAAAGCAAATATACCCAAGGATGAATCAGAATGTATCATTTAAGAAAAAATAGGCAATTGAGTTTTTACACCCAGTGATTAGATATATATAATTATATTTTAATAGAAAATATTGTGTTACAATCCTTTAGTAGCAGAAAATAAGAAGTATAATTCTTTAAAATACTTAAAGTGGGAAAAATTGTCTGTGCTGGAGGCACCACTCTATGTACACTGGGACTGTGCATGTGTAAGCTACCCATGGGAGCATCCACATATTCAAGCACATGTGCTTGCAGCAGTTCAAATAGAAGGGGTGCAAATTTGATCCGGGGCTTTTTGTCTCAGGTCACGTGCTCGGACATGCACGTTGTTGTGGAGCAAATTGTGCCACTTGGGGCAAAATAACCCTGTTAGCCTCAGGGCTACTAGCTCTCAGGAGCTTCTGGGGCCCAGCCAACTGGTACCTGGGGACACTACCCCTTGTGCCAGCTGGACTGCTGAAGCAGCCCTGAAAGTTCCCTGAACCCTCTACCCACTACAGCAGTCTGGCAGTGGGGGCTGCTGCCTGACTGTGACCTGCTGTGCACCTGCCAGACCCGGATCCGCCCCTCTGGGCCCCCTGCCAGTGGGCTGTGGCTGGAGGGTTGGCCTCTGTGCAGCACTACTGCCATGTGTGGCCCCTGCCTGGCCATCTGGGCAGCTATCACCCAGAAGATGTTCCAGGTGTGGTGGCCTGCTTTGAGCTGTCAAAGCATGTCCTCTTGGCCCCATCTGGCCAGGAGGTCAGCCACAGCTAGATGGGTCCAGGTGCCAGCTCTGAGCAGACAATGTCCTGCCACTGGCCTCCCTAGCAGGAATTCTGGTGTTCCCTATTGGAAAACTGAAACATCCCTGATAAAAAAAATTCCAGTCACTCTGTAAAATACCCCCAAATCCATGTTCTTCCACAAGTAAAACAAAGACCACTATAAAGAGAGAGAGTGAGACAGAGATAGCGATCTGTTGGACAATGTTTTATTGATATATCTACAGTCTTAAAGCATGTCTCTTATCATAATAATAAAGTGAATTCATGAATATATATATTTTGTTGCCCTCCCACAGGGGGTTTGGCCCCCACACAGGGGCTACAGCACTCCAACAAGGGCCAAATGACCCCCGCAGGGGCTACCACCCTACCCTGCAAGGCCCACAAACCCCACCCCTCACTTGCACCACCCAGGGCCCCATGGCTGTCCCCATAACCCCAGGCATTGTCACTTTAAAGAAGACAAAAAGGAAAAAAAAAGCGGGGGGAAAAACAGAAAAAAACCCTGTATTTACCCTAGAAGCAGGGCTGGGTGGGGGGCTCCAGGGCCTTCTGGCAGAGCCCCCCCCCGGTAGCACAGGGCAGCAGGGGGCAGGAGGGCCCAAGCTGGGGCCACTGGGGCTGTCCCTCTGCACCACACTGTGCTGGTGGGGCCCCAGTCAGCTCCAAATGCCAGAAAGTGCCGGGGGCTTGTTCCTTTTTTTAAACTATGAGGGCCCAGCCCAGCCCAGCCCCTGGCTTCTTTGCTTTTCATTCCATCCAGGAAGAGCACACACCAACTGCTGAAACTTCCTTAGCCTGACGAAGGGTTTTTGAACTCGAAAGCTTGTTTAATAACTATTCTCCAACTATTTGGGTTGGTCTAATAAAAGATATCAAATTCACCCGAGGAACCTTGTCTGCCTATGACCTTAGACCAACACGGCTACAACCTACACCCCTGCAACTTATATCATTGCATTTCCATATGAAAACAAATTAGATTGACTTTTATCATTATCAAGCAATTAAGAAAAGTAAAGGAACTGTGTTCTGCTATTTTCACTTTTACAGAAAGATTCTGCTGTCTACTTAACTTGGCTTTATACTTATGTAAATCTGTTGGCAAGAATGCACACTGGTGGAAGGTCAACATCAGACTCTTATTCTCTGAATTATCTATTTTTGTGCTGGAAAAAACATATTTCTTTCATTAAAATAGGGCCCCCCTAAGAGTTTCTTTTTAGTTTTAAAATAGACTTCGTACTTAGATTAGAAATATTATGATGTCATATGCTAATTTCACTACAATGTAGAATACATGCCTGACTTATATAAAATAAATAAAAATCTGTTTACATCTCCAACCCCCAAAAGTATGGGAAGAAACGAAAATAAATCTAGAAGGTGGTACATTTTGTTTGGAAACTGAATATTTGATGACAAGCCACTAATTTTCATTTATTTTGGTTATAGTGATGAAGCAACATATGGTTTAGATTTCAAAAGAAAATGTTAGGTATGAGGGTGCATTTGCACTAAGCATTAATTAGAAATTCAAGGTACTTGAAGCACTTGACTTGATTTCGCAAACAAATTTATTTAATAACCTACACATATTGCAGATGCCATGCTCTCCTCCTTTGGTCTTATTTCAGTTACCATCCTTCATCTGTGAAAAGCATAGCACAAGAGACCTATTTTTATTGTGGGATGTGTCACTGAAGTTCTGGAGAGGCTTGCTTTTTTCTCAGTATTTAGGATACTTTCACAATTATACTCACAGACAGGGTTTGAATTTTGGGGGAGCTCGGGGGGGGGCTGAGGCCCCCCATAAGAGATGAGAGCCCCCAGCCCACCCTGAACCTTTCTAAGCTGCTTAGGTGGCAGCGATGGCAGTGGCTCTGTCCAGCTTCTGGCTGCCACCGCTGCAGAGCCCCTCCTCCCCTCACCCCAAGAGTCAGAGCGTAATTCAAACCCTGCACACAGAGATTACAAAGTCTAGTTTTTTCATAAACTTCATTCTCAATGTCCCTGTCTTTATCTACTTGGACATTGACCAAGTGGATGTCACACCATCTTTCTCTTAATTGTAGATGTGATAGTCTTTGATTTATAAACTGTACCTTCCTGATTGAAATGAAATATCTGTTCTCCACTATAAACCATGTACCCAATTCATGGGTACCTTTTCCACCACTGAACAGTGTATAGTTTCCTAACCTAACATTTCCACATTCAGGCCATCTTACCTTTTGGGTAGCCTTTTATGTCTGGATAAAATAATGGCATCAAGGAAAATCTCAAAAAATCTTAAAATCCAGCTTTATAGTACAATTGTTTAACCTATCCTTTCATATGGATGTGAATCCTGGATGCTGGCAAAGATAAACAGAAAAATGCTGCAAGGGTTTGAAAACAAAGAGCTAAGGAAAATATTTGGTACAGTACAAGAAAATGGAGTATGGAGGAGAAAATGATCAAGATTTTGTGAACCTTTACAAAAGGCCTGATGTCTTGCTCAAGACAAGAACACAGAAAATAAAATAGGCAGACCATATTACAAGAACCAATGAGATAAGGCATGTGAGGTGGATTTTAGAAGCTGAAGTGGAGGGTATGAGACCTTAAAGTAGACAAAGGCAACAATGGGAAGATAACTTAACTGATCTGGAAGGGATAGGTGAAAATTTGACAAGACAGAAGGAGATTGCTTAAGATAGTAGGAGATAGAAGGCCTACCTTTAGACAATTATAGGCCCCCAAGTTCTGTGACACCCAAGACAGAGATGACAAAGTCACTTCAGTACATTTCAAATTTGTTTTAAGGCTGTTCATGGGGAGGATTAAAGCAGGGATCTCAGCCCAGCAGTCAAAGACGGCTTAGACTCCTTTGTGAATCAGAGACGTGGTAGCAACTGAGGGACAATCCCTATTAGGGTAGATGGGGCAAATTTGGCCATCTATTTGGGAGGAAGATTGAAAAGACAAGTTGAAAGAAGACAAATGTCCACCAGAGAAATTCTGAGAGTAATTTTGTCTGGCAGCAGGAAGCTAACCTCAGTGGTAAATGCTTGCTGGAAATACCTCACAGATTGTGTAGCTCCAGACTCCATTTAGACCTAATCTTCTCTTGGATGTTGATACAGACACATGACACTGAAAGAATATAACTTGGGCTGCCAAGTTTACAGTAACTTAGCTCTTATATCTTCAGTGTCAAATAGGTTTTATCTATCTAAGGCGGTTCCATAGTGGCCAACACTGTAATGTCCGGACTTACTAACATTGCAACTACCACTTCAGTTAAAGCAAATACTGCAGCTAAACATCCACATAACACATTGAAAATATAGGTGTTAGGGTCAAAATCTAATCTCAACTGCACAACAAGGTAATTGTTCCTGATAATATACAAAGTGCCTTTTACAGTAGAATCTGGTATTACTATCAAAACAACTTTTCAATTTGACTTGTATCAGGATGTTATCAGGGATAACAGCTATAACAACTCCAGTGCATGAACTCTTAAGCAGTATAAAACATCATGAGGAACTAAAGCACTGGTGAGTCCACTGACTGAAGTGGAATAAGGTTGGCAAGTGGGCCACCATCCTAGAGGGGTGCTGGAATGCAGGTCTCCTCCCCTCCCCCCAACCCCTGACCCCCAGAGGGATTTTTGTTGTGCTGGGCAGTAGCAGCCCCATGCCACACTGGGCAGCAGCATCTAAGTACATGGACAACACAGCAGTAGCAGCTGGGGTGGACAGACAACAACATGGGAAATAGCAACTGGGGTCTTTTACTCCAGGGCAGGTAAGATTGAGCCCCTGCCCTGCTCTCTACTTGGCATCCCTCCATCCCTCAAGTACAGAGATGGTGGGGTGAGTAGAGAAAAGGGGATTTGCTGAGGGTGCAAAACCTATCAGTTACACCTCTGGAGTATGGGGAGTATTGGAGTTAGACCACTGCAGGCAAGTTACAATGAAATGCCCTGCTGCAAAAGGAAATCCCTCCTTTCTCAATTGGCAGAAATTTAAATGTTAGCTGCTTTTTAAAAT
>NW_005842358.1:1256775-1280112 GCF_000455745.1 Alligator sinensis
TGACTGTTTCAACAGAGAAGCCAGATAACAAGTGAACATGGCTGCCATCTCCTGCTCAAGATGAGTTTTTCTAGGTCAGTGTCTGAAGCATATTAGTGGATGTGTATACTTGTGCTATACATGTTAGGTGGATCAATAACAGCTCTTGTTTCCATTTCCAGAGCTGTTGGTTTGTTGCTTTCACCATTTTATTTATAAAAATCTATCAAATAAATGTGATGTTGACACTCATTATTGCACTCCTAAAGTCACACAAATATTCTCAATACTTCCTGTTTTTAACTAGAAACATTTTTGAGCATTCATTAAAAAATATAAAAGGAAGAAGAATATCTTTTTATCCTGAGACACATTTGGTGCATATCAATACAAAACAAACTTATCATAAACCTCACTGTTTGTTTAGCTCCTGTGCTATGGGTAGTATTTCACCTGGGTTACTATGATAAGAATAAAAGGCTCAATCCATCAGTGTCATGAGAGTTTGTTATTGAAACCAAAGAAGAATGATATTATGAACAAATTTTTTGTGGTTTTAACTGAAAGGGGAGGAGAAAATAACTGGCTTTTTCCTATAATGTGGGTCAGCAAATGTGAGACTTTCTGATTAAAAGCTGCTTTTTCAGGGGAAGTAGGTAATAATATGCTGTATTCTGTGTTATATACTATTCAGTTCTATACCAGGGATACACAAGGGATGACATAAATGTGCATTCTTGTTTGACATGACATTGTGTAATACCCTTGTTGGTCTAAATACACTTTTGTGCAAAGAGCATGCACTCTTTGATAAACATCTGTTACCAAATTAAAAGGAAGGTTGTAATGATTTCTTGCCCCAAGAGATGTCTAGCCTCTCCCTGGTATAATGCTGTGTCAGGGCTAACTAATATGTTCCCAATATGTCCTTCACTTCAGTGTTTCATCACCATATATAAAAATAATTTTTTCCTGATGAAACTATTTCTAGCTTCTGTCAAAAAGGAGATCATATGATTGCTTATGAAGAATGACTGTTGCACCTTTGAAATATACCATACATCGCAGCAATTCCCTTATTTCTCTAATTTACAAGAGAAGGCTGCTTCTGGACCCTAACACTGAATGTCCAAGAAGTGGGTTCTGAACAATGGGCTGCTTCTGAGTTCTAAGGCTCTAATATTTTCTTAAGGGTTTTTACAATACTTAACTGACATAATAGCTAATTATAGGCACACCCATGAACCCTTTTGTAGGGCCTCACCCATTTTCCTTATCTCCATTTAGCAATGTTTTAAAGTTGGTGAAAATGTAGAGCTTAATTAATGGGTCGCATCCTTTTAAATAAAGGTATACATGTGCATTCGATTCTTTATATTACATTAAATATTGAATTTTAAGCCAAATGTTTTCCCTTCAAGTCAGTAGTAGTATAAAATAAAAGAAAACAAAGGGAGCCAATGGACAGTTCACAGAAATCAAAGCTATTGTTACTGAAATACCTGAAGATATTTAGGAGTAATGTACCCCGATATTTGACTTTTTTTGGTTTTGAACTGAAACAGGTATGTCAACACTACAGCTAGGGACAGAAATTACAAATAAACCAGTATAAGTAATTGGAAACTGGTTCAAATCTATAACACAACAGAAGTTCAGTACACATAAACTGCTTTCAAAATGGCCAAAACCAGTTTAAGATAAAACTGGATGGATGTAGGATCAAATATAACTGATTTAGGTTAAATCAGTTTGTTGAACTTCTGTCCCAGATCCCCTCCATATTCAAGTTAACTCACAATCCCCCAGCATCCCAGGATGCTTTGTAGCATGGGTGGGCTAGCCTTGGCCCAATCTGTCTGCTCCAGTTGAGCAGGAAAGTGTGCTCTAGCACCCCCGGGTTCTGGGTTGGGACATTGCAGGGATGTAGCTGCATTTCCAGAATCGAAAATGGATGTTGGTTCACTTGTTTATTGTTGGTTCAATCTACACAGTTTAGACTAACCTGTGAAGATTTAATCAATTCAGTCTCATGCTTTTTGACAGTCTGTACTTAGCCTATGAGTCACAATTGGATACTCTTCCTGATTTATTAGAAGTAGTCATTCCTTTCATTACAGCAACAAACCCTTATTTGACTTCTATTTATTTGTTCTGTCTCATTATAAATTATGGTTTCTTGTTCTGAGTAACTACATAATCCTCTGGATGGGCTCTGCATGTTCAGGCTCAATTTCTCCTTTTGTCATGCAACACTCATGTTGTTCTTCTCCACCTGAAAATGGCTGGCAAGCTTTGGGGCATCTTTAAATCCTATTTCTTTCCAACATTTTAAATGTCCCTGCTCCATTTGGAATACCATTCCTTGGATTCAAGGAAAATAATGTAGCTATGTGAAACTGAAAGCTGTCACCACCTTACAGTATCATAGGGGATTAAGAATATATAAAAATCCTTTCAGTAGGAGCTATGTTTTTTTTTTCAGGTTGTATCCTGAAATAGAGAGAGACTTATGTTTAGCTGGAGGCAGAGCAGGTCTCCTGCAGAGTTGTTGATGGATAAAAGATTCTCCTTTCACAAAAGTTTTTCTAACACCTACAAGTCAGCTTCTCTTTACCAACCTCCAAATAAGGATTAAAAGCAAGCAAACCAAAACCTAGGGGATAAATATACAAAAACGTGTTAAAAAGGTTATCACACACAGAATGTGAGAGACACCCACCAAAAACCAAGCATGAGAAAAATTAAGGACCCTAACACTACCACACATTCTCACAGGGAGAGTGTACAGAAGGGTAAAAAAAGGAAACAGAAATAAGGTTGTGGGTCACGATGATATACACTAGTTGCAGTAATGATAACGTGTGGCAGTAGGGGCTGGTGAATATAGAGGGTGTGAACTCCTGGCTTAAATTTCATTACCTGTCTTTTCTGGGTTTGTGTCAAGCTATACAAGTGTTTACCCTAGCATTTTCACATATACATTTCTAGTGTCCTACATTTCACCATAACATTTGTTTGCTGAAGAAAACAAATATGCTGATTTGGAATAGCTAGAGGAAGAAAGAAAAACAGAAAGACAGAACATTTCCTAGGTGAATATTTTCAGTTATAAAAGTTGCTTGTGAGATTATAGTATAAACCATGATCTGCAAGAAAGAACCTAGAAACTATTTGCCAGTATTAGCCTTTTCTGCTTCTGGGATGCTGTACACTAGATCTATAATGGTTGGGAGGCTCCATTGAGGCTCATGCCAGGAACATAGCACATACAAGTAATTTAATGGATTCGTCCTACTGGGATCTGTCCATAAGATGCAAAGTGCTCTCAGCTCATATTGTTGACTTAAATGCTGAGTTTATTACAATGGGAATTGACCTCGCTCCATGTTTCACAAGAGGGAAGATGTATTTCATAGATTCAAATGCTAATGACAGCTGAAAGAATCTCAGGGTTGTCAGGCAGTAGGATATTCAAGTATATATATATATTCAAGTACATACAGTTTTAGGGTTTTAGTTGTTCTAAACAGATACTTAAAATACCATTTTAAATCCTTATGCTAATACTGAAACTGTCCTATACTGTTTGCTTGTGGACTGAACAAAAATACTGATGTTGGACTTCTTATATTCCAAAATGACTTACAGCTTGTTTGCATGGGGACACTCACAATAACTAACCCACATTAAGACTTTAAAGTAGAATTAATTGTGTGTGGATAGAATTAAAGTAGCCTTTCTTTGATTTAGCTTAATTCACTTTATTAAGGATACTTTAATTACAAACAAAAGAGCCAGATCCCATTCCACCTACTGGGCAAGTGCAATTCTATTCCACCCTGTTCACATCTCTGGGCAAGGTAATGCCTTTAACCTACTTGTAAAGTTGTCCTTATATCATCTTTACTGTTGACTCTTCTCCCAAGTGTTAAGCTGGCTAAATTAATGTTTAGAAATTGAGGAAAACATTATGGCTAGGGACAGACATTACACATAAACCAGGTTGTGATCAGGAGGCTTGTTGGTGAGGCCCTAAGGGACCATGACCTGAAGGGGAGGGGAGTTCAGGATGAGTGGTTGCTCCTCAAAGGGAGTGATCCTGAAAGCACAAGCAATATCTATCCCATCTCCGAGAAAAGGCAGCAAAAGGGCACAGCAGCCCCCTTGGCTCTGCAGGGAACTTGTGGACCTCCTGCATCTAAAAAGAAAGACCTATAAAGGATGGAAGGATGGAACCACCTCAAAGGAGGAGTATTTTGCACTGTAGGGAGCAAACCAGGAAAGTCAAGGCTGTGACTGAACTCCAACTAGCTACACATATCAAAGACAATAAAAAGTTCTGTTTTAGATATGTGGGGAGCCAGAGGAAAAGCAAGGGTAATATTGGACCCCTGCTAAACCAAATGGGGCAACTGACAACTGAGGCCCAGGAAAAAGCAAACCTGCTTAATGGGTATTTTGTATCGGTTTTTCAGCAGTCCCAAGGGACAGCCAGGGTGAAGGAGAATTGTTACCCTACATTAATGTTGACCATGTGAAGGAACACCTTGAGAGGCTGGACTCCTTCAAGTCAGCTGGCCCTGACAGTTTACACCCCAGGGTACTTAAGGATCTGGCAGGCATCATAGCTCTGCCACTGGCATGGATCTTTGAGAACTCCTGGTGCTCAGGTGTTTTGCCTGAAGATTGGAAGAAGACCAATGTGGTGCCTATCTTCAAGAAAGGGAGGAAAGTAGATCCAGGGAATTATAGGCCTATCAGCCTGACCTCTATCCCGGGGAAGATCTTGGAAAAAATGATCAAAGAGACTATTCTTGACAAGCTGGTTGATGGAAATATCCTGAGGGATAGCCAGCATGGGTTTGTTGTGGGTAGGTCTTGCCTGACCAATCTCATCTCCTTGCATGACCAGGTGACATATCACCTGGACAAGGGAGAAGAGATTGATGTCATATATCTTGATATTAAAAAAGCCTTCGATCTGGTGTCCCATGATCTCCTCATGGAAAAATTGGCCAACTGTGGCCTCGGCTACATCACAGTCTGATGGCTGGGGAATTGGCTCCGAGGTTGGACCCAGAGAGTGGTAATAGATGGAAGTGAATCATTATGGCACTCCATGACCAGTGGGGTCCCCGAAGGCTCCATCCTTGGGCCTATACTCTTTAACATCTTTATTAATGATGTAGACATTGGTATCAGAAGCGGACTGGCCAAGTCTGCCAATGACACCAAATTTTGGGGTACAGCGTCCACACCTGAGGATAGGATGGTGATCCAGGCCAACCTAGACAGGCTCAGAAAATGTGCAGACGAAAACCTGATGGTGTTCGACACCAAAAAATGCAATGTACTCCACCTTGGGGAACCCCCCCCACAGCATGCTTATAGGCTTGGCAGTACTATGCTCCCTAGCACCCCTGCTGAAAGGGACTTGGGGATCATGATTGCTCACAAGATGAAGATGAGCCACCAATGCAATGTCTCAGCTGGTAAAGCAAGCAAAACTCTGGCTTGCATCCATAGATGCTTCTCAAGCAAATCCCAGAATGTCATCCTCCCACTGTACTCGGCCTTGGTGAGGCTGCAGCTGGAGTACTGCCTCCAATTCTGTGCTCCACAATTTAAAAAGGATGTCGAGAAGCTTGAGAGAGTCCAGAGGAGAGTCATGCACCTGATCAGAGGGCAGGAGAACAGGCTTTTTGATGAGAGGCTGAGAGGCATGAGACTCTTCAGCCTGGAAATGCTCAGGAGGGACCTGGTGGCTGCCTATAAGTATATAAGGGGTGTACATCAGGACATGGGGGAATGCCTGTTCACCACAGCGCCCCCAGGCATGACAAGGTCAAACAGTCACAAACTTCTCCAAGACCGTTTCAGGCTGGACATAAGGAAGAACTTCTTTACTGTCTGAGCCCCAAAGGCCTAGAACAGGCTGCCACCAGAGGCTGTGCAAGCACCTACTCTGGACTCCTTTAAGAGACATTTGGACGTTTATCTTGCTGGGATCCTGTGACCCCAGCTGACTTCCTGCCCCTTGGGCAGGGGGCTGGACTCGATCTTCCGAGGTCCCTTTGAGCCCTAATGTCTATGAAATCTATGAAACTGGTTTAAACCTGTAACAGAACTGAGTTCAGTGCACATAAACCAGTTTGAAAATGGCTAAAATAGGTTTGAGATAAACCTGGTTGAATGTAGTATCAGACTTAACTGATTTGGGTCAAACCGGTTCATTCAAGGTCTGTCCCAGACCCCTTCATGGTTTAAGATAAACCAGACACCCCCAGCATCCCGGCATGCTCTCTGGGCTGGGCCCCTCCCCTCTGCTCCCAGGCCAGAGCTCCAGCACAGACTGCAGGCATCTGCCTTCTCCCCCACTCCCCTCCCCATCCCCTCTGCCTTACAGACACCTCATCATTAGTTAGCAGACTACATGCTAGCTAAGGTCCATGCTGTGGCAGGACAAAGGGAGAATCAACAGGTAGCTGGTAATGTCCCTTTGTTTTCTAAATGGGGTCATAAACACTGTTATCAATTCCCTGCTGAGCTGCTGTGGGGGCGGAAATTACCCCTCCCTAAGCCAAGCGTCCTGCCAGGGCCTGGCCAAGCTCCCCTCAGCTCAGCACTGGCAGGGAAGGAAGGGCTGCTTTAGCACCCCACAACTTCTAGCCTGAGCCACTACAGGCATATGCCTGCATTTCCTCAGTCCACAGAGAATGTCTGCTCAGCTGGAAACTGGTTCAACCTAGGCAGATTAGACTAACCTGCAAAGATTGAATCAATTCAGTCTCAGGCTTTTTGAATGTCTGTCCCTGACCTATGAAAATACACCATTTTGGTAACGATTACCTCCAATCTTAGTTGCTCTTGTGACAGATGACTTCTACATTAATCTAAATTAGGACTGAAATATTTCACTCAGTGACTTTAGTGAGGCCAGGGGTTTACCCCATTTCTTGTGAATGTGACTTGGCTTAGGACAAAGGCCACAAAAATGGTATTGGTGTTCAAAAACAGTAGTGTGTCCTCAGACTCAGGAGAACTAAGGGTTTGCGGGGGTTTTTTCTGTTGATCTGAGCTAAGATAACTTTGTAAAAGCTGAAGTCTGTAATGTAATAATATATACTAAAATGACAAATGAGTAGAGGAAAAAAAATAATTCTATTACCTCTCTCACTCTTCCAAAAGTGAAGGTATGATAAGGAGTCTGTTAGCACTTAAATATGTGCAGAACATTGCTAACACCATGCTAACAGGGAACACTGCACCAGCATCATACAGAGGTTTATGTTACATATATTCTGGGAATTCTGCAAAACCAAAACTCCAGTAAATAGTTAATTTGCTCTCTAATGTACATTAATATATCTACATATACTGTTCTAAAATAAGCTCTTTACCATACAAAAATAAAATAACTACATGATAATTTATTATAAGAAGTTTCCAGACTTACTGAGCTGTTAATTAAATACAGATCAAGATCTGGTTACATACCCTTTTAAGAATTAACTTCCCCCTGGGTTTGAAGATCACAGCAGGTCATCCTGTTCAATGCAATCTCCCATGCAACATCATTAAACAGTGTTGTTACTCCCACCAAATTCTTCTACTTCCTTTCAGGCTTATGGAAGACTGGGATTGCCTGAGAGTAAGATTGTCACTTTATGCATTAGCAGTATCCTAAATGAATAATTAGAAGCTGTCCATAACTTCTTAGTCTACCATTCCTGATTATATATGTTCAAATGTATAAAATATTTTTAGACAGCCAGCCAAATTATCTTTTTTCAGTACATTGTGTAAAAAAAAAAAAAATAATAGAAAAGGAAGGACACAGATGGCATTAGAATCACATTCAAGTGACTAATGCATACATGAGAATCTAAAAAGCTGCAGTACTGACAAGTAAACCCCAGCTGTTTTTGTAAAAGGGTGTGCATTCTTTTTAACTGACTCACAATTTCATTTGCCTCAAGCCTTGCAGGCAAATATCAAAATAAGTCAAAGGACACTCATAAGTATTATCCAGTTATAATTCTTTTCTAACTAAATCAACTAACAGTAGAAATTTAAAGTAGGTTAAACTGCATTAAATTCATGTGGACAGTCTAGAGGACTAGATTCTATTCTACCTATTAGCCATGTATGTATATTTAGATGCCTAAGTGCAATCCTATTCTACACTGCTCAAGTCCATGAAAATCTCTTAATGCAAAAGAGCTAGGGACAGCCATTCAAAAAGCCTGAGCCCGAATTGATTCAATCTTTGCAGATTAGTCTAACCTGGCTAGGCTAAACCAGTTTGTAACAGTAAAGACTGAAGAAATTCTGGCACATGCCTTCAAGGGCTCAGGCTAGAAGCCAGGGATCACTAGAAGAGCCCTCCCTTCCCATCCACAATGCTGAGCTGAGAGGCTGTGGGGCCAGGCCCTGACAGGATGCTCTGATTAGGGAGAGGTTTCCCCCCACCCCCATCCTGAGCAGACCAGCAAGGAGTTGATAACACAGTGTTTATCATCCCTAACTCAGTGTTTATCAGCCTATTAAGAAAACAACAGCCTCTCTCCATCAGTTCAAGCTCTTCTAAACAGCTTTTCCAAGGACAGAATG
Source organism: Alligator sinensis (assembly GCF_000455745.1). Taxonomy (NCBI): domain Eukaryota; kingdom Metazoa; phylum Chordata; order Crocodylia; family Alligatoridae; genus Alligator; species Alligator sinensis. The sequence continues at coordinate 1,265,371 of NW_005842358.1, forward strand.
GAGGGACATTACCAGCTACCTGTTGATGAGCTCCAAAAAGCCCTAAGCCAACACAGTCCTGTTTGCCTTTGTCCTGTCTCCCACAGCACAGACCGTAGCCAGCATGTGATATGCTAGCTAATGCTGAGAGGTGTCTGTATATGGAAGGCATCTCTGCTTGGGCAGGGAGTAATGAGGGGGTGGCAGGAAGCAGGAGGAAGACCCTGCTGTATGTGCAGTCTCTGCTGGAGCTACGGCCAGGGAGCAGAGGAGAGGGGCCAGACAAGCTCTCTGGAGCAGAGAGCCCCACCCAGCCCTGTGAGCATGCCAGAATGCTGGGGGACTCTGATTTAACTTAAACCAGGAATGGGTCTGGGACAGACATTGCATAAACCAGTTTGACCCAAATCAGTTAAGTCTGATACTGCATTCAACCAGGCTTATCTCAAACTTGTTTCAGCCATTTTCAAACTGGTTTATGTGCACTGAACTCTGTTCTGCTACAGGTTTAAACCAGTTTCTTGAAAGTTTCTTTAAATCATTTAAAGTGATTTATGTGTAATGTCTGTCCCTAGCCAAGGTGGATAAACTAAAACATGAGTAGGTCCTCCATCTCCCTGCTGCTTGCTGATGACTCAGGTTTAAGAATCAGATGAGCATGTTATAAATCAGAGGTTGTTGGTTGTAGTTGTGTTGGTCTAAGGACACAGGCAAGCAAGGTTCTTTGGGTAGATGTAATGCCTTTTATTAGACCAACTAAATAGTTGGAAAAAAGTTCTTTGCAAGCTTGCAAGCACAAACACCCTTTGTCAGGCATAGGGAGACTCTGCTGGTCTTGTGTGTTCTCCAAGGTAGACAAGATTCTTGGAAAGAACTTTTTTCCAACTTATAAACCTTTCATGGATTTTCAGGGACTTGAACAGGGTAGAATAGAATTGCCTTTGTATGCTTAAATCCACTTAGATGCTCAGTAAGTAGAACTCAAACTTATTGGAATGGCTTCAGAAATTTTGCAGTCTACTACCTGGCAGACACAAAAGCTACTAGCCAGATGCAAATAGATCTGAAAGTTCAGAACAGGAAGAACACACAACCTCAGCAGTGTGGTCAAGGGACTGGTTCCTGATGAGAAGCCAAGTAACCCTGCCATATTTAGAGAAAAGTGGAAAATACTAGTAGGTCAAACAGTTCTTGTGTGAAAACCACACTCAGAGAATTGCCATGATTCAACGCTTTCTGTGACAAATGAAAGGCAGTTTGAAATGGAAAGAATCACCATTGAAAGCATATTTGTAGGAGTAGCTTATTCCAAGTATTTTAAAGTTTCTAAATTAATGGTATACTTGAAAGAAAGAATAAATATTGGTAAAGTTATTTAATCTATTTACCAAGTGTTCCAGAGCAATTTTTGTAGAGATTCTTGTTCTCAATTTTAAATATATATTTTTGCTTTGAAATATTCATATAATGCAGGGATCCCAAACATACAACCCGCAGACTGGATCCAGCCCACAGAGCCTCTATCTAATCAGCTAGCATACCACCAGGTCACTGGAAATTGGGGGATGTGGTCTGCTGTGGAATTTGGGCCCTTTTGGCCAGATTGGCCATGGCCAGTCATGAGTTTGGCTTGCTGCTGCCAAACCCCCTCCTGTCAATGCTTTGCTGTTGCTGCCACCGCCACTGCCACTGCCACCTCGAGACCCCTCACTAGTGCTGCTGCCATCACCAGACCACTTGCCACCTCCACACCCACTGTCATTACCACTGCCTCTGGATTCATCACAACTTCTACACTGCTTTGGATTCCTTGCCCTTGTTCCAGGGGCTAGATCTAGCCTGTGAGGAGCCCTGAGGTCTAGATTTACCCCTGGGCCTCAGGTGAATTTGACACCCCTGATATAATAGATGGATATTTTCACTCTTTATTATTTAAATGTGTAATATTTTTCAGTCATAAGGATTATTTGCAACAGCAATTTTTTTAGGATCTTTCCAATACTTACCGCTGCTTTCAACAGGCATTGACTTAGACCTTTTAGGACATATAGACCCTGCCCCTGGACTGCACTAGGGACTGCGACAATGAAGCATGACATGATTGCAGAATGGGTGCTCAACCCAAAGGAAATGTAATGCAGCCACATTAGAGTGACACTTCGTGTGTGCCATTAAATGTACCAAGACAAAGAGCTTATTGGCATTTTACAACACTTTGTCTTCAGTCAGTTTCAAGTGGCTTCCCTCTACAGTCAAATAGGTATTTTCTTCTGTGTCTTTCAAACAGCAACAAGTGGGGTGATAGCACTTAAAGATACAAAAATACGTTGTTATAAAAAATACAGTAATTGGCAGAGGTATTCAGGGTAGGTAAAGTACACTTTTGATGCTGACTAGATTTCAAATTGCCAGCATCACTTAAAATAAATATTTGAAGACATGTATTCTGCCATTGATAAGGGAATAAATCCTTGTTGACTACACTGGGTGTTTAACATGGATTCAAGCACACACCCCATTTGGTTCAAACTTCTCAGACAGACAAAAGAAATATCCTGCAACAGACAGATTTATTTCAATGTAGGTTAGAAAGAAGATAAAGTACTTGTAGAGATGGGCAACTACAACAAAACACATCTGATTTGGGATTTCAAAATGTCAGAGCCTAATGTTTGAATTATGATATAATGCTGCTGTTAGGGTAGGTTGCTGTCTTTGTTATGAATAGTGAAGTGAATGAAGTAAAATTACTAGTCAGAATGTTGAGTTTTTCCCATGTGTATCCAGACAAAGGTATTATGGTAGTTCACTTTTTAAGCAATAACAGATTAACTTAAAAATACCCTTTACATTGTACTCATTTAATCAGGGAAAGGATCAAGTTCTGATCATTGGAAATTTTCGTGAATAAAAGATACCTCATTTACATTCCTTGCTGTGCCTGTGTAGGAATTTGGTTGTTTGCCAACATCTTAATGTTGTGAAAAAGCTGTAGGTCATTTTACAGCCCAGCATTTAATGGCATCATGTCATCCAAATCTGATTTAATCTTTGTTTTGTCATAAATTTTAGGTTCACACCATGTGAAAAATAATGTCCTGTTGATGGCAGGAACAAAATATTGAGTTTTGTCCTCAAGCATGTCCTTGTTATACACAAAATCCCTTCAAACCTGCCTTTGCTGTGTGCTTTTTGTGACAAAATTCACCTTCTTAAAAACAATAGATGTTTTGGATTGCAAAACTTGTCTGTGGGTATGTGAAAACTCATGCATTGTGGATCAAGAAGAATTACCTTTAGGGTAACAATTTCAGTTACATAATACATAAAAACAACAATTTGAAGTGAGTTTTATGAGCAACCTCATTGGATAAATAGATTTGCAAGAGAATTTATACTCTGATAACTAAAAGAATGAAAAAGTATCCTTTTACATACTTATATAATCTTGTTCGCATTCATGTTAACAGAACCATGGCTACTTGCATCAATAGGAAATGGAATAGACTTTGCATCTTTATTTCTTTTGATAGCAGCACATAAAGAAGCCATTCACTACTACCACACATATAACTGTTCTAAGAACTGAACTTAGTTTTTTCTACATTCTACATTTTTCAAAACAAAATCCAAATCTCAGACCCAATAGAAATTCAAATAAATGGAAAAACTGCAGAAACTTCAAAGAAACTTTTTGTTTGTTTGTTTTTCTCCCCTCCCCGCAATATTTCTTGTTTTTCATGACTTCCATCTTAAAAATATCTCACTCAACTGTAAAGCTGGTCCAGTACATTGTCAAACAAATATTGTTTCTCAGACAGTCTCTGGACCATCACAGCTGCAACAACACTACAACCCTATCAGGTCTGTTGGTGGTAGTTCCCTTATTTGAAGTTAATTGTTATTGTAGTGAAGACTTTGGAAAGCTTGCTGGGAACATAATTGAAGGCATTCTAGAAAGGTCTTAACTAACTATATTTATAATCCTAGTGTGTTTTCTTTTATGAAATAAGGAAGACACAGAGACTCCGGTGAATATAGCTTGAAAATAGGTGAATTGATAAGGAAATGGCATTTAATCAAATAGGTTAGCACTCATTTTCTCTTTGGTGTACTTCTTCTAGCTTTCCTTATTCCAGTAAATATCAGTGGTTAGACAGGATTTTTTAGTAATATCTATTTAACTTCATATCCAGGGTTGCCAACCCAAGATTTTTTTAATATTATTGGCAAGCCTTTAATTGTCAGCCAAACATTTTTACTGACACATTTTTAAATTATATAAATAAAATTCTCCTGCCAGACCCTGCCCTGCTGCCACAGTTGGAAGGGCTGGGTTCAAATTTAGGCTTTTGACATGAAGCACAGTGTCATGGGTAAGTGGTATATGGCCTTGGCCCTCTCCTGCCTGACATCTTACTGGACTGCATCATCAGTGTGAAGATCAGCACTACCACAGCTGCTCTCCAGTGTTATCTTTCTTGCCTGCCTCATCTTTGATCTTTCTTTACTGTTGGGAGCTGATCCTGCCAGCTGATAGGTCCAGGCCTGTCCCTTGGAGGGTTTTCTTCATACAGCCCTGCATCCCCTTACACCCCACCCTTACCACATCCTGGACGTTACCCATCTTCTTCTTAGAGTGATTGCCCTGAGATGAGATCTGAAATAAAATCCCCTTTTCTTGCGTCATATTTTTCTCTTCTTTTCTACCTATCCACACAGTTGCTACAGTACAGTCCTAGGAGATGTGGTAGGGACTCTTAATGGCAGCTCACAGGTTATCTGTAGCCTGCCTTGTAATGAGTAGAGCGATCCTTCATATACCACTACAATTTCAGTCAGGCCTTTCTACCTAATTCATTAGGAGGCCATGAATAGTTCAACTTAACTCAATTCCTTATAGGGTCCCTCAAGTTCAGCTTTTGAGATTCCTGGACTAGTTCACTGAAATCCCTTCATTGAGGGTTACCATGTTGACTCAAGTTGAAATTAATTCCTCAAAGCTGTACTCCAATGAATTTAGTGGAGTTCATGAGTCCATATTCTTACATCAGTTCATTAGTTCTGGGTGCATCCCCCTCCATTAACTCATTAATGGTCTCAGACACCAATCCACTTAAAATCAATTCCTTCATTCAGAGTTCATCCCCTTACATCAATTCATTAGGGAACTTAAATCACTTAATTCATTCAGGTGGCACTGTTGCACCATTGCCATGTAATCAATAGTTTCAACTTTATCAGTTTGAAATTAAGTTGGCAGGATTCAATGTTTTTCTCTTGCAAAAAGGGCCATGAAGTTCTTAATAACCATAAGTTTTCAAGGGCTCAGTTTTATGTAAGAGTCAGAAAATTCAGCTGAACCACATCCTGCAGGTGTACTTCAATGCTACAGCATTGGTCAGCACTGATCAAGAGATTAATACAAGTACCGCTCTACTCGTTACAAGGCAGGCTACAGACCAGCTGTGAGCTGCCATTAAGAGTCCCTACCACATCTCCTAGGACCGTACCATAGAAATTACCTGGATAGGTAAAAAAAGAAAAGAAAAGAATGACGCAAGAAAAGGGGAATTTATTTCAGACCTCATCTCCGGGCAATCACTAAGAAGAAGATACGTAACATAATCTTTCACAGTGCTGGGTTCCCTGCACAGGTCTCCCATTCCCTGACCAGAACTGGATATTAAAGGGAATTTCCCTCATGTGGAAAAAGTTTAAATTTCTCCCATTTTAGGTGAAATGTTAAAAGTTCTAAATTCATCAGAAAATACTGAAAATATTCATGTTGAGAAAACTGAAAAAGATGTTTTCACCTGACTTCCCAGCTATCCAAAGATCTGGAGACAAAGGAAATCATGTGTTTCTGGGGAGCACCTGCCTTGGGAATTACAGAACTGGAAGAAACAGGCCATGCAGGACATCAGGCAGACAAGTTGGCCAATCTGCACGTGTGCCTGCTGGATTTCCATTGAATGCTTGAATGTAATCAACCCATTCCTGGTAAATAGGTTAATTCTTTAGAACTGGCATTTTCCAATGTATGGAGCCACTGTTAGCACAGCTTGATGCTTTTTCTCTTGTAAGAAATAGCTACACAGCAGACCATACAGCTTCATAGCACTTGAAATCTAGCCTGGTTATCTCTGTGCTACCTTATAAATGTAGCCTGCACAAAGTTCTACAATGTCATGGTGAAACTACTTCTAACACCCAAGATAGTTCGAGAGTCTCTACGCTGCACTGTAGTCAGTGTCATACAAATACCCATAGATAAAATGTGATCAAAACTTAGAAAAGGAGGACATAATAGAATTTCAGGCTCTCTCAGACTGTTATAGTATCTTTTCTTTGTCTTTGTCATGATTAGGCAGCCTGGAATAACATAAGCAGCCTGGAAAAATGGCTGGAGAGAGATCACTGGCAGAAGGCTGGACCAAAATAAAAGTCTGAAAAGCTGAAAAGTAAGCCAAAGATCCCTGTTGGTGTCCGAGCTATTGAAGACAAAACTGGACAGGACCTAGAGCAGGAACTACAGTCAAGAACAAGGAGGAGTCAGGGTAGGAACTAAAGTAGAAGGCACCTTCTAGACTAACCAAAGTAGATTTTATATAAAAATATCACAAGCTTTCATGGGCTAGCGCTCACTTCGTCAGATGGTCTAAAAGAATTAATGGGATTGCTCAAGTTTTGAAGGAGTCACTCTGAGAAAGACACTCAATGATCATCTCCTCAATCCTTTTATGTCTGGCTGTGAGGAAAGAATAGGATTTTGTGCCAGTCATGGTCTAACCTGGTTTCCTCATGAGAGGGGTAGATGACATAGATAACTGCTCCAACATCTGCTTATTGCAGTCTTAGTTAAAGTATTGCATTAATTTATCTAGTAAATTTTAAAAAAACAAGGTGTGAAATGGTGAATGAAAACTGAATAAATTAAGACAATATAGAAAAAAATAGGAATAACTAGTAATTAGGCAGAAAACAATTAAATGATACAATGCAAATACTATTGTGGGAATTTCAAAAAACAGATGGAGTATACTTCAGACACAATGGGTATGCCCACGCCATGTTCCCAACAGACTTGGGAGGGAATGCTCCTGAACGTTTTCTGTCCACCCACCCCTACTTACATGTGCCAAACTCAAAAATGTGGCTGTAAAGCTACTCTGGGGAATCTCCCCTCCATTTCCTTCCTCTCTCTATCTCTCCCTCTGCTCCCACAAAGAACCGCACTGTGCAGGCTGACCAGTGACAACTGAAGTGTATGCTGAAATTACATTAGTTTTAATCTTAAGGAAGATTTTGCTGCTAACCCCAGTTATTTAGTGGTCTTTATAATCATGTTTCTTGAAAGCTTTTGAAAATCTAAGTAAGTATATTAACTAAGTCATCAATGTCTACTCTCTTGTTAACTTTTCCAAGTAGTTTTAACAGGTTAGAAAGGAATTATTTCCCTTTTAGGAAGGACTGGTTTGACTTATCAGGCTATACTTTTCTCATCATAATTAGAATCCCATTCACCCTTCCCAACCTCACATGAGCTTCATTGATCTATCATTACCAAGTTTCCCCATAGTTATTTGAATAAAAATATAGTCCCTTGGCAAACTTTGAGAACAGTAGCTATTTGTGAGACTATATTGCATGGCCTTGTCAATCTCTCTGCTGTTTACTATAATGTTCTCTTCCTCAACACAAGCCTTTAATCTTAGAAATCTCATTTGGAATTCTAGCAGACTGAAAAGGTCTGTCTGGGCTCTGGTATGACAGCTGAAAAAGGTTATATGTAATGAACTCAGAATAGTTTCAGTGAAGCTATCCCTCTCTAAGTTCAAATAATTAATCTTTTCCAGATTGGCAGTAATTCAACAGCTTCAGTTCCTAGAAGCTCAAGCCTTGATATTCATGTGGCTCTTTAATGTTTCAGGATAATGTATTAGTAGTTTAAAGAGCACTGAAGACAAATATCTCAGTCTTTGAACTACTGTTTCCCTTACATTGTCAGGTCTTTAAACCAAAAATATAACAGGGATAGATAATACCTGTAACATGATGACAGGGGTGTAGGTTGTAGCCGTATTGGTCTAAGGACACAGGCAGACAAGGTTCTTTGGGTGAATCTGATATCTTTTATTAGACCAACTTAAATAGTTAGGAAAAAAAATTCTTAGCAAGATTTTGGGTTTAAAAACCCTTTGTCAGGCTGAGGAAGCCTCTGCAGCTGGTGTGTGTGGCCCAGATCACACCAAATGGATCCAGACCATGCCATGACAAGAAATGCAAAACCTGCCAACATATCTCCACCAGCCCCACAATTACTACACCCCACAACAGAGCCATCAGCATTCCTGGATCTTACAGCTGCACCTCCAGAAATGTAATATATCTCATTCAATGCACCAAATGCCCTGATGGAAAATACGTAGGAGAGACCAAACAACAACTGCACACCAGAATGAATGCACATTGGAAATCTATCAAAGACAAAAATACCCAATTACTTGTGGGGGCACATTTCTCACAAGAAAACCCCTCTCTCTCCAATCTCTCCATTTTAATCCTCAAAGGGAACTTACAAAACACTTTTCATAGATGAGCCTATGAACTTCACTTCATCAACCTCCTGGATACAAAAAATCATGGACTAAATATAGACATTGGATTTATGACACTTTATAACCTGCCTGACATCTGACTCCCCAGGTACCTCTCCACTATTTACCTGCTGCATTCATCCCTCTTCTCTCCATCCCCCCCCCACCTCCCCGCACCTGTCTTTCACCCACTGACTCCTCAATTAACATATTCACTGACTGCTTGTCTTGCATGCCAGCCTCTGGCTTCTTTACTATTCATTCCTTCACACTCCAGCTGCAGAGGCTGCCTCAGCCTGGCAAAGGGTTTTAAACCTAAAAGCTTGCTAAGAAAATTTTTTCCAACTTTTTAAGTTGGTCTAATAAAAAATATCAGATTCACCTGAAGAACCTTGTCTGCCTATGTAACATGATGACAAACTTGCTTCACAATGTCAAAAACATTTTTATTAATGACAGACAGTGATAATACTGATCAAATGAATAAACAAATTTCTTATTATACAAGAGAGTCATAACCTAGAAATGTGCAGTGAAGTGATGTGGTACTTATTCCTACAGCCAAGACTTTTGAAAGACTATGACTTGGTCATACCTATCCTCAGACAGCACCTTGCTAAGAAGAAGTGGTAGAATACAGAAAGCTTATAAAAAGGCCAGATCTGCTTCTTATATAATAAGATTAGCCATCAACTCCACTGGGGGCAGAATGACATCTGAAATACCGACATGGATTCAGCTTCAAGTTATTGGTGTATTTATTAGGTAAGATTTGTAATGCTGCAACTAATGTTTGTGTTGATCCAACAATGCAATTAAAAACAAAACGAAAGCACCAAAACAATGACAATACTTCCTGGTTTGATGATGATGTAAAATAATCACAGGTCATAAATTAATATATTTACAAATGGGCCAATAAAACTTGCAGCTGTAAATTTTACACTTATAAGAACTCTCAGTATATGCACACATCAGCAAACTGTGTATTCCACTGCCTGATTTGTGATTGTAAGTACTTCATTTTCACTCACAAATCAGGCATCTAGGTTCACAATTAACTGATTCATGCATTTTTACCAAATCTAAATGGGCTGAAAGTCTACAGGGGTATATCCAGCTATGGTAATGCAGCAAGGTTGCCATAAGAATAGTGTAAGGCGGGACAGGGATCTTTTATGCAAGCTTAGGTAGATATGTGATGTTAAATTTGGACTTCATTTAAGTGGGGTATTGCTGGGGTTTTCTCTGAGCTTGAATCTACTTAACATTTGCTTTACCAGCTTGATGACAGAATAGACATATGTTGTTTATGAATGGCATCAAGCTGGAAGGACTGTACTCACTCTGAAGGACAGGATCAGAACCTGAATAGGAAAAGTAGTCCTCAGTCAGCAAGACGAATTGCAATAAAGACAAATGCAAAGTACAGCACTTAGGGAGGAGAAATCAAAGTTAATATAATAATGAAGATGTTATAAATTAAACAGGGAGAATCCCTCCCAGCAATCTTGTGATAAGACATCAAATGAAGGAAAGCCATGTTTCTTGAAATTCATAACTGAAGAGATTTTTAGAATGCTTAATAGACAGACCAGAAAGGCTATCCCTGGGGCATTCGCCTTTGCCACAACTAAAAGAACAAGCGTTATAGCAGAGCTATGTGTGTGGGAACCGGGCACTCCCACTCCAATTCCAGGGGCCCTGGACCTAAAGAAGCTGCTGCTGTCATCGGCAGCAGAGGCATCAGCAGCGTGGGTGGGGAGGGTAGCAAGTGGCTGGACATGGAGCCACCGCTCAGCCCAGCTCCATGCTGCCACTGCTCCGTCCCACTACATAGGGTACCCTAAAGTGCAGGGCCCAGGGTGGCCACCCCAATTCGCCCCCCCACTCCCGGGAGGCCATGCGTTATAGACAATAGTCTAATAAACCACATATGTAGTATGAATGTAAATCATTCAAAATCCTACCATTCGTGAAGAGCGGCCACTTTTCCCTTTTTCTAAAAATTCCACTAGAATTTTATGAAGAGTCTTCCTCACAAACTGCACAATGGGCCACCAGATTATAAGCAATGAATATGAGAATCAAATAGAATAATGCACTAAGAGAGAAAGATGTTCCTCTATTTAAAAATACTGGTCTCAAGCTGCTCAGTTTACACTCTCAAAGGAGGTCCCCAAAATCCACTTACTTAATATGAAGCATTTTTTCAAAAGCTGGAAAATACTCTAACAAAAGAGATTGTCTTTGTAGGGAATAGGCAACATGGCTTGATGAGGTATGCTCTAAAGCTAAAGACACTTTAATAGAAACCTTAGAGGAATACAGAGCTGAAAATGATTGTGATGACTGTTTGCTACAAGAAGATTGACTGTGAAAAAAACCCTAATAGATAAGAGGAAGAAATAACATCAAACAAAGCTGTGGGAGTGGCTGATATATGCAGGGAAAAATAAAGATAATCAAGGTTTTTTGGCCAATTATAACCAAAGGGACAAAAAAAATTAAGCTTAATCCCTGATGCATATATTTCTGAAGAAACATGCATTTTGTTTAAAAACAAATAAAATTTCACAACCTACTCACAGCTGGTGAGAGAAATGATGGCTGCTCACTGAAGGAAATACTACCTGTTAAATCACAAGCAAATCAGTACCTCACCTCACCAGCCCAGCCCCTGGCTTCTTCACTTTTCATGCCATCCAGGAAGAGCACACACCAACTGCAGGGACTTCCTCAGCCTGACAATGGGTTTTTAAACCTGAAAGCTTGCTTAAAATTTTTTTCCAGCTATTTAAGTTGGTCTAATAAAAGATATCAGATTCACCCAAAGAACCTTGTCTGCCTACCTCACCTCTGAATTTCAAGAAAGAACATATATATCTGTACTGAAAAATGGAAAGGCCCTGGCCTTGATTTTATTCCTCCAGAAATCTTCAAGATATGCATCAATCGGTGGTGCCCAATTTTGACAATACGAAAATGAATGTAATTATGTTAGAAGACATTTATCCTAAGCAATGGAATGAAAATATAATACTGCCCATTTTTAACAATGGTGATAAGAGACATTGGGCAGCATATCATCCAATTAGTTTTATGTGTACTCCAAGCAAAATATATGGGAGACACTTACTCTTTCATTTGTAAATATGGATTTCTGAAAATAGCATTCTGTTTGAAGAGCAGGCTGGTTTTAGTGAAGGTTATTCTTGCATGGACTGTTGCAACAAGCTCTGCATTTTATTCAGGCACCATAATAGCACACGCGATACTGTTGTGGAAGAGCTAAATATTTTTCTGAGATGTATTAAAAGGAATGTCATATATAAGACCCAGAAGGTAAGATGTACAGGAGTACTGTGACCGAATGGGGACCTTATTTCATGAAAGATGTAGAAAAAAGTGAAAGAATCCAGTGGAAAGCAAAAAGAATTGTAAGAGGTTTAAGAAACATGACCTATAAGAAAAGGTTGAAGGAACTGGGTTAATTTAATGTAGGAAAGAAAAATATGATATGATACTAGTTGTCTAAAACATAGAAGGTTGTTAGAAAGATGACAGCACTTGCAGAAAGATGACTGGCAGCAGGTCATGAACAAATCTGTTAAATGATCAGCAATTGGAATGGATATCAGGAAAAAATGCTAAGAATATAGGATCTGCTTCATTGGAGTTTCTTTAAGAGCAGATTGGATGGATATCTGTAGGGATTGCTTATGTATACCTTCCTCAGTGCAGAAGGGTGAACTAGATGATTTTTCGAAGTTCCTGCCAGTCCCATAATTTCATAAATCTATAATTCTGTATAAAACTGTTTCTAATTTCTGCTCTGAATTTTAATAACATTAGTATCCAGCCCTTGGAACTTGTAATGACACACCTGGTTCTGCCAACAGCCTATTTGCAAGAATTTACAAATGTTTGCTAGCAAAAATTTCCAAGTGTTTTTCTCTTTATTCATACCCTCTTATGTTCTGTTATGTTCTCTGAATTATTTGATCATAAGTTAATGCATTTTTAAGATGTTAAGACCTTGTACTATGGTAGCGCTGTTCATGAAATTAAAGTAAATATTTCCCAGCACAATGTACTCCTATTTGAGTCTCTGCTTCCATGAGGGTATGCTAAATAAGTAGATTTCTACTATGGTAATAAGTGTAAGGAGTGTCATATGCTGATGCTAAAGTCATATGTATTTAATGTGCCAGACTGGCTATCAAATCTCATCCAAACTGACTTGCAAAGTATCATATCATCTTGAGCAGAAGGAGCTACATACAGTGTCAGTATGATCTAATACAACTGACAAAATATGACAGTGTACATCACTATAATCATGCCAAGAGCAAGTATGTGTATTTGTGTAGTTGTCATTGTCGAAAAAATTCCCATTAACCTCATTGCACTTTAGGTCAGACCCAGAGATGGCAAGAAAATAATCTTTAAAGCACTTTGCAAAGGCCCAGGACTGGGATAGATGGACTGATTCAGAGATGAATTCAGATTCATAGGAAGAGTTACTTGCAAAAGTTGCTTATGTAAAGGCCCTGTCCCAGTGTGATTATCTCTTCTGAGGGAGATCAAGTCACTCTCTTTCACATCAGCCAAATTTGTCCAAGATTAATAAGATAGTAATAATAACTAATTAGCATTTACATCACACTTTTCATCTTCAAAGCATGTTATAGACATTCACTAATTAATCCTCACAACACTCCTGTGACTTAGGGATTTTTACCCTAGTTTTACAGCTTTCATTAAGGACTTACAATTTACAAGGGGGAAAAAAAACTAACTCAAACTATACAAGTGTTTACTGTCTACCACCACACAAATAAAATAATCATGCATACCACCATACAAATCATGGGGTGTTGTGGGAGCACTCCTGCCTTGATGACTCTTGCAGTCTTTAAAGAATAATATTCATACTGTTAGCCAATTAATTAAATATAAGGTAAAATAAAAGTTACAGGATTCCTCCTCATTGCAGAATTTCATAACATGCAAGCAAATACATAATTTTTAAAGAAAAAATGTATAATACCTTAAAATATTATAGGTTATTGAATATACAAAATTCTGGTTAATCTATTATAAATTTCTACAATATTAAAAGTACCTATTAAATATCTGCTTGTCATTTGAGTGCTAGGAACATAAATGCAATGATTCTAGCTTCCTTTAAAAAATCTTCATTTGTCAAACTGCTAAAAGGACACAGGAAATATTGACTTGTCATCTCTTTTATACCCAGTTTTATGTTCATTTTGAGTTAAAGGAATCTGCTGATATAGAAAAAAGGAAATGTTAATAGATTCGACTCCTGCCTCATAATGTTGGCAACTTAGAGCTGTACAGCATCTCCAAATCTTTCAGGAGATCAAGAAGAGCGGATACGGAGGACTATTACTGCTAGGAATTGCCAGATCCTCAGCTTGTGTAAATCGATATAGGTCTATTGAAATTAAAGGAGCTCTGTCACTTTCAGCTAAGGGTACAGTGTGTCTCAGGGGTTTGTATACCTCCTCTATCCATGGTGTGTTTTCATAGATTTCATAGCCATTAGGGCTGGAAAGGACCTCGGAATATCATCAAGTCCAGCCCTGTACCTCCAGGGGCAGGAAGTCAGCTGGGGTCATAGGATCCCAGCAAGAAATAAACGTTCAAATTTCTCTTGAAGGTGTTCACCACCTCTGATGGCAGGCTATTCCAGACCTTGGGGGCTCGGACAGTAAAGAAGTTCTTCCTTATGTCCAGCCTGAAACGTTCACAGAGGAGTTTGTGACCATTTGATCTTATCATCCCTTGGGGAGCTCTGGTGAACAAACATTCCCCCAGATCCTGGCGAACACCCCTTATAAACTTATAGGTGGCCCTCAGATCACCCCTGAGCCTGCGCTTTTCCAGGCTGAAGAGTCCCATAGCTCTCAGCCTCTCATCATAAGGTCTGTTTTCCTGACCTCTGATCATGCTCATGGCTTTTCTCTGGAATCTCTCAAGCTTCTCCACATCCTTTTTGAATTGTGGAGCCCAAAACTGGACACAGTACTCCAGCTGCGGCCTCACTAAGGCCAAGTACAGGGGGAGAATGACGTCCCGGGATTTGCTTGAGAAGCATCTATGGATGCAAGCCAGCATTTTGCTTGCTTTACTA